>NW_008680114.1:0-333 GCF_000695815.1 Acanthisitta chloris | reverse complement strand
GGTGGGTGATAGGAGCAACAAGAAGCAAGTCTGAAGCAGGTACCCCAGAGGGGACCCCAGGGCTGGTACAGGGGATGGGGTGCCCAAAAGCACACCCAGGGGTGGTTGTGCTGGGTGTTGTGAGAACTGGGGGGAGCTTTGGGTGTTCCTCTGAGTGCAGACAATGCCAAGGACGGATTTGAATAAGGGGGTGCCTGAGACTGGGGTGTCCAAGAAGGGTGTCCCAGGGGAAGGGGGACAACACCAGGGCATCCAGCATAGGGCACGGATCACCTGTGTGTGTATCTTAGGGGTGCGGTGACAGGAGGGTGGGCAGGAGGCCCTGAGCGTGGG
>NW_008680113.1:668-871 GCF_000695815.1 Acanthisitta chloris | reverse complement strand
AGGAGCTCCTACCAAACCCTAACAAAGTCCTTCTCCCCAGAGCTGCTCTCAAACCATTCTCTGCCAGCCTGTACTTTTGTTTGAGATTGCCCTGACCCAGCGCAACGCCTTGCACTTGGCCTTGTTGTACTTCATGATGTTCACACAGGCTCACCTCTCCAGCCTGTCCAGGTTGCTCAGGATACTATCCCTTCTCTGCAGGG
>NW_008680113.1:0-645 GCF_000695815.1 Acanthisitta chloris | reverse complement strand
CCCTGGGAAGGGGATAACTGGGATTTGGGGACCATCCCCACTATGGGGCTTGCTGGGATCACATGGAGGGCCCTGACCCGGCTGCAGGGACGGTGCTGAGGGGCTCTGCCTGTGGCCAGATGGCTCCGAGCAGCCCTAAGCTCCCCATAATGCCCCTAATTGTCCCCTGGCGAGGGAGCGGGTGGCCCGGCCCAGCTGGTGCCTGTGTCCCCCCGCAGCCACGGCTCTGGGACCTCTGGCTATTTTTAATCCCAGGAAGCTATTTTTGAAGGGAGAGGCTATTTTCCCTGCCCGCGGCTAATCCTGTCTTGCTGTTCAACCTTACCCGGCTATTTGCCGGGGCCAGGCAGCTCCCTGCCCCCGGCAGTCTGCATCCAGAGGGATTCGAGGCAGGAGGGATTGGGTGGGAAGTGCCGGCCGGGATGGGGTGGTCCTGCACCCTTTGCCAAGTCCCTGCAGGGGACCAGGGCTGCTGGGCGCCGGGGCCGGCAGTGGGCAAGGGCGCCGCAGTGCCACGGAGGGGAATGCACCCCGTTTGGGGACACAGTGTGACGATCCCCCCAGTCCACCCGCGGGAACCAGGAAGGCCATCAGAGGATGGGGATGCCAGAGGTGACGGGGTCGCGTGTCCCCTGGGCGTTGCGG
>NW_008680112.1:1917-2897 GCF_000695815.1 Acanthisitta chloris | reverse complement strand
GAGAGCTGCCCCTCCTTCTCCTGGTAGGTGCCGGGCGGGCAGGGCACGCACTGCTCCGTCTGCCCGTGGTAGTAGGTTCCCTGCGAGCAGCTGACTGAGGGCCGGGGGGGACGTCGGTGATGCTGCGGGGGCTGTCACCGCCGCCCCCTCAGCCCCCACCAGGCTCCTTACCACACTTGCCGGGCAGGCGCTGCTGGCCCGGCCCGCCGCTCTCCTGCCGCTCCGGGGCCACGCTCAGCTTCCGCGCCACCTCGTACTCCATCCCTGCGAAGCGGAGCAGGAACCGCTCCTGATTGATGGACTTCTTCAGGGCTTTGATGGCTGACTTCAGCGTGTTCTCCACTCTCTGTCGCAGGCAGTGTAGGTTGCAGCTGGCTGGGGGTGCAGGGGGACACAGGGCCGCAGGAAGATGGGAGGGATGCAGAGGGAAACCCAGAAGGATTAAAACGATCCCCCAAACACTCAGTTGCGAGTGCTGCCCAGCACATCCCTATCCGGTGCGGGACGAGGACTGGTTTGTCTCTCCTTGCTGCAAGGGGATGGTGTCTCTGGTCCCACCACTGCCTCCCCAGTCCCACCACCCGAGATGGGCCAGGCCAGCGCTGTGCTCACCTGTGATCTCCTCCTGCTTGATCTCCGCCTCGAACTCCAGCGTGATGCGCGTCACCTCTTTGTTGGGGGAGTTGCGAGCTCGGCGGCCCTTCCCCTTCTTGGACGAGTCACACTTGAGGTTGACGAAGGTGACCTGGCAGTCAGAGCAAGGTGCCGAACCACCTGTGTGCGGGGGTCGGGTCAGCACCCTATCCCCGCTGAGGGGACGGGCACCCCACTGCCCCCCTGCCACCACACCTCACCTTGTGTCACTGCCTTCCCAGGCTCATCCTGCTTGCCCTTGGCCCGTGGGTGCAGGTGGCACTTGGCATCCTTGATCTTGAAGGAGGCCTTCTGCTTGACCGGCGCAGCGACAGTCTCTGAAGGGA
>NW_008680112.1:1483-1885 GCF_000695815.1 Acanthisitta chloris | reverse complement strand
CCCCAGGAGCCTCCTTACCGAGGCACTGCTGGCTGCTGTTGGTGGGTCTGTGCTGGCCGCCCTGCCGCAGGATGGGGGTCCCACAGCTCACCGTGTAGCTGCTGTCAGACTCTGTGAAGGAGGAAGGGGAGTTGGCGTATGCCGGAGCACCTGCCCAGTTCCTGCGATGCTCTGCTGGGGTGACGCAGGGAGGCACAGCTGTGCCGTGGGGGGGACAGTGCCCAGCACTCTGCTGTGGGGACCCATCCTCTGGATCTACGCACAGCGATGAGCCCTCCTGAGCAACAACCTCCCTCCCTCCCTCACCCAGCCACCGCTTGGGTGCTCTGCACCCTGGTACAGTCACTCCTCTCCCCCCAGTCTGGGCCACGCGGGGAAATGGGGACCCCCTGCCTGTGCTGG
>NW_008680112.1:0-1467 GCF_000695815.1 Acanthisitta chloris | reverse complement strand
CAGAAATCGGGCCTTGGAGGTGCAGGAGAGGGCACAGCTGTCCTTCTTGCCCGTCCTGTTGCAGGTGAGGGTGGCCCGCGGTGGCACCGAACCTGGCAGGCATTTCACCAGCTCTGAGGGACACGCGCCGGCTGGCAATGACAGTCAGGGATGCCTATGGCTGGCACAGCCCAGGGACCCACGAGGGAGGGACCCCTGCGCCCTCCCAGCTCACGGGGGACTCACCAGGGAGGAGAGGGTGCCAGAGCGTAGCACGGGGGCCGCGGCCCGGCACCCCAACCCCTCCCCAGCTCCTCCACCAGCCGCGGTGGCTCTTGGCCTGACGTACCTACACAGTCCTTCTTGTTCCAGTGCAGTTTGCAGCCGGCGGGACAGGTACACTGGTAGCTGCCAGGCGTGTTGATGCAGCCGAATTTGCAGCCACCCCGGTTGATGCTGCATTCGTCGACGTCTGCGGGGAGGAAGGGAGAGGCGGTGGGCGAGGGGCCACGGGACGCCCTGGCTCTGACACTGCATCGCTGCGCTGCCTCAGGGCTGGGATTCTGGATGGATGCCCAGCTGGGATGGGAGATCTGCACTGCAGGGCACTTCCAGCCGTGCCACCTCCCTGCAGCTATGCCAGCTCCGTGGGCATGAGGGAAACCCTGATTCCTGGCGTCCCCAGGGGCTGGGCGGTGATGGGTACAGCCCATCCAGGCTGAGCCCAGCTCCCAGAGGGCTGGGGAGCTGCACGAGGGGCAGCAGACGGAGCCAAAGTGGAGCTACTTAGGGGCTGAATTCAAAAGGCAGCTGTTCAGCAGCCCTGGCCTCTCTCCTCAGCAGGGGCCCTCTGTTCCGGCCTGAAATGGGGTGTCTGTCCTTCAGGTCCGGCACAAAGCACAGCCAGGGATGGAACCAGCCCACCCAAGTCCTCCCTGCCCAGCTGCCCTCGCTGGGGGCATTGGTGGGAGCCACCAATCCCTCTGCTGTGGGGTCACTCTGAGAGCATCCCAGGGACTGCGCTGGCTGCGATTTGAGGACTACGAGGAGGATCACTTGCCCTCACTGGCTGAGCAGCCCCAGAACACCCAACCTCGTGCCGCTGCCGTACTGGGCCGCGGCACAGCCGCCATGACACGCTCTGGCAATCCCCTCCAGGGCATGTTTCATCTGCCTCCCCCTTCCCGGGCGCTGCACGCCCCCACTCTTGGGAGATATCTGTCTAGTGAAATTTAAATCAAACCCTTTTGATGTTCCCCTTCCCACCCTGTCCCAGCTCCCTGCCAAAAAACACCGGGGATTTCTCCCTCTTTCCCGCTGCAGACAAGTCGCAAATTGTTCCTGTCGCTCTGTTTGAAGTTGCAGACACCAGTTTGTCTGGCTGTGAGCCCCCTCCCTGCCTGGCCTCAGCCGGGGGTACGCGTGGAACCGACCCTCCCCACGGGCCCGGGGGGTGAGCAATATCCCCGGGGGTCCCGCAGCACCTGC
>NW_008680111.1:6442-6659 GCF_000695815.1 Acanthisitta chloris | reverse complement strand
ATTAAAAAAGAGGCCGTGGCTGTGCCGCAGTGCCGAGATGCTCCTCGACCTTTTTCCGAGCCTTTTTAGGGGTCCTTGTTCCGGCTGATTCCCGCTGTGGATTTTAAATCCCAAGCTTGGTCTTTTGGGATTTAATTTGGGTCTGGGTTTCACATGACTTCGGCGCCTTAATCCTATCAACCAGGGTCATCAAACCCCAACGGCCTCCGGGATTTAA
>NW_008680111.1:0-6385 GCF_000695815.1 Acanthisitta chloris | reverse complement strand
TGCTTTTGTGGGGGGCTCAGGCTGTGCCATGAGCCAGGAAACAGCTCTTTTGGGGGTGAAATGATGTGATTTTGGGTAAGGATGAGGTGGTTGATATCGGTGTGGGGATTAACACTGAGGTTGTGGTCACTGCATCAGGATTTAAAGGTGATTTTTTCCATAGGGAAAACATTCAAAGGGAAATTGAAAGTACCTTTTTCTTTTCATAGGGAAAAAACGTAAAGTATTCAGACTGTTAAATTTAAATGTATTTATTGCGTAGGGGGAAAAAATGAAAGGTATATTAAAAGGTAAATTTAAATGTAGTTTGTTTTTCCATATGGAAAAAACCTCCCAGCAGATGGGCTGGAGCGCAGGGAGAACACCCAGGCAGGTGCTTAGCTCGGGGCAGCTGGATGAAAATCCAGGATTCTGAGCCCAAGGAGCAGGAGGGTGCCAGGGCCGCAGGCCCCCCCAGGCGCGTGGGAGCGCCGCGGGAGGCTTAATTTTTTCGATCTGGTTAAAGCATTAGAGGATTTGGAGCGTTGAGGTGGCCAAAGCCGGAGCTGTGCCAGAGGGATCGGTCCCGTGCCTGCGGCTCCAGCCTCTCCCTGCACTTTTTGGGGTCACTTTTGTCTGATATGAGGAATTGGGGATGAATTCTGCTAGGAAAAGGGGATTTTTTTGGGAGTGAGCAGCCTTCCACCTCTGCCCAATATCCTGGAATGGGGAGAATGGAGCCGTGATCTTCTGCCACAGGAGTCTAAAGATGACAGAGCAGAACTGCAGCCTCAGAGTGCTATTAAGATAGTCATCATTAGGTTTCAGAATCAACACCCCCGAGCAGAGCATGGGGAGTGTGGCCTGCAGCAGGCATGGTGGGTTTGCCATGGGTGAGACACTTGAGGATGTTCTCATGCCTTGAGGTGTAACAGGAAACCTCTAGCTGGTGTCAGAGCATCCTTTCCCCCTCTGGAGCCTGCATTTCCCCCAGGAATCTCAGCGCTCTGTGCCCCAGCTCCTGTCTTGTGCCCCAAACTTGATGCTGAAAGAGGATCTGGGATGGAAAACCTGGATTTCCACAGGTGTTGGGGATGCACAGGGATTTAAGAGCTGTGGAGTCATTTGTTGCATCATTCATGAACTCTATTGTCATTCACATTTTATTACTATCATCATTGTCATAATGACAATTATTATCACTGTTTTATCCCCATTACCTCATTATAATCACTATTGTGATTATTACAATCATTATTAGAACTGTTATAATTATTTTTATGAAAATACAATTACATTCATCATTTTTACAAGGTTTATTACCTATTAACTTTCTTCTAATAGAAATCCCAGCAAAATTTTTTAATGTTTTCTCTTTTCCTCCAGATTATCCCAATTTTAGTCACTATCTTGGAGGAGTCAGGTGGAAACACCTGGATTAGCCCAGCTGTTGGGAATGCATGGAGGGGTAGGAACTGTGGCATCTGCATAATTAATGAGCTACAGAACTGTGATCACAGTCATTAATATAGTTATTATTGTATCAGTGTAATTATTATCACTGTTTAGTTGTTATTGTCACCATTATAACTGTTATTATCACTAATAACTATTGCAATAACTTATCATTATCATCACTAATTATCTCTACTATAATAATGATTATGATTCCTAATATCATGATCATAACTATAATTATCACTATTAATATCACTATTATCATTATCACCTTTGTAATTGTTATTCTCCCTTTGCTCATTCCTCTCATTGTTCTGAGTGCTGTTTTCCCTCTCACATCTCCATGATTATCCTTAGTCCTACAAAAACACACCTAAAGTTACACTTGTTGTAAATTGTCTCTTCCCAAGGATCTGTTTTATCCTGGAAATTCCAATTTGCTGCTCAGCCATTCACATTTCCTTCCACACTCCCTAAATCTGGTACAATTAGCTGTATAATTGCATATAAATACACTGTAATTACCATCACTTTTCCATGGTTTCTATCGGATTGGATCCCAGAGTTGGATATCATTAATGATTACAGCAGTATCCATGATTTGGGACTGGCAGACGCCTCTGGAATCCTCCCCCAGGACTTAAGGGTTTATGTTCTTAGCCCAGGGGAGCTATTTTTGCGTCTCCTCAGCAGCCCAGGCTGATTTCTCCTGGTTTTCCACCAGAGAAAGGAAATTTATTTATTTTTTTCCTTGATTCCTGAGACGACTTATCAGCTGGAGCAGAGTTTCCTGCCCTGATCTGGAAGGCTCTGTCCGGAAACAGCACGGATGCCTTGCCAGGAGGGGGATGAACGGATGCGGGAGGAGGCTAAAAATACCCCCAAGCACCTAGTTTTCCTCTTCCCACCCTGGAAAAATCCAATTAGAACCTCTGAGCTCTTAGGGAAAAGTGCGAGGCCACTGAAGGCGCTCAAAACCCTTCAAACCCGGGGGGCTTTCCCCTAAAAACAGGATTTGGGATGATGGGGTAGCATCATCCTTCCCCCCCTGCATCCCAATCCGAAGCATCCCTGTGGCTCTGGCCGGAGTGGGGCCAGCCAGGGACACGGATCGATGGGCGGGATGCAGGGATGGAGCCACCGGGATGCAGGGCCGGGTGATGTTCCCTGGGGAAAAACAAACCATCCCTGGCACAAACTCAGCCTCGTCTGAGCCGATTAATTTTCCGGCTGAGCCTTACGGGCAAAGCCAGGGAATAATCTTCCCCCGGGAGCTGCATCCCTCTCTGGTCCATGGTACCTGCTCTTATCCCAACACTTCCTCACAGTGGAGTTTGGGGGATGCTGGGCTTCAGAGAACACAGGGATGGGGGACTGGGACAGGATGTTTAGGATGGAATGGGATGGGGGATCGGGGGGGCACACCCATGAGTTATCCTAGCTGGCAGACAAAAGGGGGTTGCTGGGAAAGGCTTTAGAGGTGCATATGGGGGCTCCTCTCCAAATAAATCTGGTGGGATCTGGGGCAGCATCATGGGCCTGGGGGTACCCCAGTGCTGAGCTGAAGGAGGGTGTGTGGCCACGGGAGGTGTTTGTCCCCTGGGAACAGGGACTGGGGCCAGAGATTTTCCCATCCTGGGCCACAGGGGGGAAATGGGGATGGGAGGGAACAGTATTGTCCTGCATCCTCTGGAGCAGCCGGAAAGCCCTTCCCATGGTGGGGAAGGAGGCAAAATGTTCTCCTGGCCCAACTTCCTGGTGATAACTTGGGATTGTTGGGAACAGGGAGGCTTTCTCACAGTCAGTGAGGTTTTGTGGAGAAGTGGCATCTGGGGTTGAGTCACATCCTTGTTTCCTCCCTCTGCCCCGGGCAGGTGTCTCCTCGGCCGTGCTGGAGGTGCACGTGGGGACAGGCTCGGTGTTCTCAGTGGAGGGGCAGCAAGTGGTGCTGCCAGCTTGGTACACCAGCCCCTCCCAGAATAAGCCCTACGTCACCTGGCTGCTGGACAAGGATGATGCTGACCCCTTCCAGGTGAGACTTGGGGAGGGCCTGAGTCAGGGACAGAGTGGGACAAGCTGGGTGGTGGCTGTGGAGGGGGAGTGTCCATGATGAGGTGGTGCTTGTGGTGGGGGAAGCTTATGGTGCCCACCATGGGGTAGTGGCCACAGTGGCCATGGTAGGAAGCTGCTTGTGATGCCCGTGATGGGAAGGTGACCATGATAGGGGAATGCGCATGGTGTCCACCATGGGAAGGTGCCCATGTTGGGGTGATGACCATGGTGGGGGGAAGCTCATGGTGCCCATCATGCGAAGGTATCTACAGTGGGGGAATGCTTGTGGTGCCCATGATGGGGAGATGCCCACAATGGGAAGGTGCCGGATGATGGGGAGATGACCCTGATAAGGAGAGGACCATGGTGAGGGGAAGCTCATGGTGCCCATGATGGGGAGATGCCCACAACAGAAAGGTCCTGATGATGGGGGAACCTCATGGCAGCCCACAATGAGGAGGCATCTATGGTGAGGATGTGTCCATGACAGAGAGATTCCCGCAATGGGGACACGCTCATGGTGCCATGGTGATCACCATGGGGAGATGCCCATGGTAGAAGAGATGCTCATGGTGCCCATGATGGGAAGGTGCCCATGGTACCTCCAACAGGTTGATGCCCATGATAGAGATGTACCCATGGTGCCTGCAATGAGGAACTACTTGTGGTGCCCACAATGGGTGGTGTCCATGTTGAGGAGAAGCTCAGAGTGCCCATGATGAGACAGTGGCCATGATGGGGTAAACCTCATGGTGCCCATCATGGGCTGGTGCCCTTGATGGGGGGTGCTCATGGTAATATGTCGATGCCTACAATGAGGTCATGCCCATGGTGCCTGCAGTAGGGAGGTGCTTGTGATGGATGGGGAGAAACCCAAAATGGGAAATGCCCATACAGGGAGGTGCCTGTGGTGTCCACAGTGGGAAATGTTTGGGGGATAACTGTGGTCCTCATGTTCAGGAGGTGCCCACAATGGGGGGGGAGGTCATCATTGTGCCCATGTTGGGGAGATGCCCACACTGGGGGCATGCCCAGGGAGCCTGCAACAGGGAGGTACTTCTTGTGCCCATGATGGGGAGAGATCCATGGTGGGGGGATGCCCTTGGTGTTCACAATGGAGAAATGCACACAGTAAGGGGACACTTGTGGTGCCCATGATGGGAAGATGCTCATGGTACCCACGTTCAGGATGTTCAGGGCAGGTGAGGCTGGAAGGGGTTTGTGTGTCAACCACTACTCCACAAGATTTGGGGGAATTTCCTCACCTGCAACACCATCCAGACGTGACCAGGGAGGTGTTCTCCCCTGTGCAGATCCTGACATCCATGAACGGGGTGGTGAAGGTGGAGGAGACGGAGCTGAAGCCCCGCGTGGGGTTCCTGTACCCCATCCTCACCCACAACATCTCTGTGTTCATCAATGACACTCGGGAGCGTGACTCGGGGCAGTACATGTGCACCGTCAACGTGCTAGATGACAACACCAGCATGGGCAGGAACATTGGCATCATCAACCTCACTGTCCTGGGTAAGGCTCCGCTGCACTTCTTGGGTCCCTTGGACCTCCCCGTGGTGCCCCTCGGGACTAACGTTGGTGCCCGCAGTGCCGCCGGCCACCCCCACCTGCCAGCTGCTCGGCAACCCCATTGTGGGGGCCAACGTGACCCTGGGCTGCTCCTCCAAGAAGGGGAAGCCCTCACCCATGTACCAGTGGCAGCGCACGGCCCCCACCCTGCAGATCTTCTTTCCACCGGCCCAGGGTAAGGTGGCACCAGGAGAGTGGGATGGGTGGGCTGGAATATCCTTAGAAGCTTCTGGTGAGGGTTTATTTGGTTTCATCCCCTTAACCCTGCTCACTCCTTGCACAAGGAGGTGAGGGGTGAGGGGGTGGCCATGAGGCAGTACCAAGTTTTTCGCCCACAGACCGGGCTAGGGGCACACTCAAGCTGACCAATCTCTCCCTGGAGATGTCGGGGATCTACATCTGTGCAGCTGAAAACAGAGCAGGGTTTGCAGAGTGCAGCATTGTCCTGGAGGTGCACTCAAGTGAGTACGTGTCCGCAGGGTCAGGGAGGGGGACGTGGTCCCCTGGAGGTCCCTGTGGGGTCCCTGTGGGAGTAAGGGACCTCTCTTTCTCTGGCAGCTAGCACCAAGGCAGTCATCGCTGGTGCCGTGCTGGGCTCCCTGGGTGCCCTCGCCACCATCATCTTCTTTGCCCAGCGCGTTGTTGGCTACAGGAGGAAGAAACGTGACAGCCAGGAGGAAGGAGCCAACGAGATCAAGTGAGGCTCTCCTCCTGTGCGGGAGTTTCAGATCGTCAGCATTAGGTGTCAGGGTTAATGCGGGAGGAGGAGGTTTCCAGCTGTGGCCAGTCATTGCTAAGTTTCAGAGTTAACAGCGGGAAGTGTTTGGTTTCTGGCCAGTCATCACTAGGTTTCAGAATTAACAAGGGGGAAGTCTTTGATCTCTGGACAGTTGTCATTAGGTTTTAGAATTAACTAGGAGGGAGGAGGTTTCCAATTGTGGTCATTGGGTTTCAGAGTTAACGATGGCATTTTCTACCTCTGTTTCCCCCCTTTGCCTTTTGTCCCCTTGTTTGGGGGTTCAGGAGCTCTGCACAATCTTGGGGGCCCAATTGCTCGGGAAGGGGCCACCGAGGTGGGGAATGGCAGGGAACAGTGGGGTTCCCAGTGCCAATCTCTCCGACACTCTCCCCTCTTGGCAGGGAAGATGCTGTGGCCCCCAAAACACCGTCATGGGGGAGGAGCCCTGCCTCGGACACCCTCTCCAAAACCAGCACCCTGTCCTCCATCGCCGGCCCCCGGGACAGACCCTATGGAGCCAGACCGCCCTCCGACACCGCCTCCATCCTCACGGCCACCGGCAGCTACCGGGGA
>NW_008680110.1:0-417 GCF_000695815.1 Acanthisitta chloris | reverse complement strand
TTCTTGTGTCTTATGCTCTGCCAGTGCCTGTTCTTGTTGGCCAAGTGCCTGACTTGGTTTAAACCCAGCCTGCAACCAAGAACCACGCAGCCACACACACACTGTCCCACCAATGGGATGGGGGAGTGAATCAGAAGGGTAAAAGCTAGAAAAGCTCATGGGTTGAGATAAAGACAGTTTAATAGAGAAAGCAAAAAAGCAAAACAAGGAATTAATTCACTGCTTCCCACAGACAGGTGTTCAGCCATCTCCAGGAAAGCAGGGCCCCATCATGCATAACAGTTTGTTGGGAAGAAAATGCCATCACTCCAGATGTCCCCACTTTCTCCTTCTTCTTCCTGCCATATATAATGAGCATGATTCCATTTGGTATGGAATATCCTTTTGGTCAGCTTGGGTCACCTGTCCTGACTGTGT
>NW_008680109.1:0-4412 GCF_000695815.1 Acanthisitta chloris | reverse complement strand
CAGCATTGCTCCGATGGCAGAGCATCCCCCTGTGAGAGCGCGCTGCTATTTTTAGTCGCTGAGTCCTTGTTGATGGCGCAGCAGCTAAGGCGAGGGAGCAGCCGGAGGAGCAAACAGGGGACGACCTCTGCCCCCCCAGGGCTGGGGGTGCTGGGGGCTTTGGTGCTTACCGGGGGTCCCTGGCATGGGAAATCCTGTGCTGCCTTCAGAGGGCTCTGGATTCAGCCATGCCTTGTCCCTGCCAGGCAAGGGAAAGGAGGAGGAAAGGGGAGAAGGCAGGGAAGGAAGGAAAGAGGGGTTGGGAAAGGAAAATAACACCAAATCCAGCCACACGGCACAAATCCTCCTGAGCAGCAGGCAGGCTGTGGGCCACGGCATGAGTGGGTGGGTGTGCTGGCCTGGCAGTGCTGCGTGGTGCCCCAGCTCAGCTCCTGGCATCAGCCCCCAGCACCGTGTCAGCCCCCAGCACCGTGTCAGCCCCATGCACTGTGTCAGCTCCATGTCCTGTGTCAGCCCTGTGCACTTACAGCATGACCTCATGCACCACATCATGGCCCTGGTTCATGCACTGACTCTGGGAGGTGCATCAGGTCCTTGCGTGTCCCTCGCGGGTGACACGGGGGCTGTGCTGAGTTGTCCACACTGGGGACCAAAGGGATGGGATGCTCTGGGGTGGCCATAGCCAGAGGTGAGCACGGCTCCTTGTGTTGCAGGAACAGGGTTGTGCTGGTGCTGAGCACCATGATGGGCCCGAGTCGCTGCCTTCTCCAGCTGATGCCCTAGGGACCTCCTTCCAGGGGCCACACCGTGAGCCCTGGCTGTAGTGCAGTGGCTTTGCCAAGGGCAGGTGTCTGGCTGCAGCTGTGTGCAAACAGCTCCATATCAATTCCCATCGCAGGGCAGTGACTGGACACTTCTTTGGAGGTGGGAGAGCATGTCCAGCAGGGACATGGTGGGGCCAGTGAGTGTGCAGGGCCCCGGGGACCAGCCGTGGCCACCTCCCACTCCTGGGAAGGGCTGTAAGCTCGCTGCTGTTGACAGCTTGATTTGATGCCATTAAAGCGTTTGCTTGGAAACAGCCTACATCAGGCGGCAACATCTGGCACGGCCCTTCCCCGGCAGAGCTGTGGTGGATCCAAGGGCAGAGCTGGCCTTTGGCTCTGCTGACGGGTCTGGGTGCTGCTGGTGATGAGTGTGTCCCCTCCCAAGCAGAGCCCAGTGTCTGGGTGGCCCACAGGGAGATGAGGACATGGCTCTGGGCTCACAGGATTTCAGCTGGAACCGTGTGTACATCCCAACCTCTGTGTGCTGGTGACTGACCTATCCCCTCGCACCATGCTCCTTTGCTCAGCCCGGCATTGTCTCAGCTGTTTGGAAAATTAACAATAATTAATTAATAACACGAATTAATTAATCATGATAATTAATAATAAAAGAGAAAAGGGGGAAAGACTCCCCCTAAAACTCCAGCCCAGGGTCTTCTCATGCCAATTTCATTTTTCACACCCATTCCCACATGGAGTGTGAGGAGCCCTTTGCTACCATTAATTCTCTCACTGCTGCCCGGGGCTGCCCCACAGCCTGGCTTTGATTTTCCTGCCTTTATTCCAAAGCCCTGGCACAGGGCTGGCACAGGACAGAGCCACACCATGTCATGGTAAGGGCTTTTCCACTGGCCTTACCAGATCTTTTGTTGACCCATCTTTTGCCCCAAATCTGGGCTTTAACTGCATCCAGTTGCCTGCACACCCTGCGAGATACAACTGCAATATGGGGCAGTGACATGGAAAACATCCCAAAAGGGGATAGGAAAGAGGGAGGGATGGGGAGCTGGGATGGTGTGGGTGGCACTGAGCCTGGCTCCAGTGTGCCAGAGGGCACCGTCTGATCGGTGCATCCCTGAGCAGCCAGTGGTTACAGAAATAGAACTAAATAAAGCCCCATGTGTGTACGTAGACCCCAAAAAAGTGCTGAGGTGTTACCAGTAGGTGCTGTGAGGAAATGGAGCCAAGCTGGGACCCATCAAACCAGCAGTGTGGTTTGTGCAGCTATGGCAGAGCTGCTGGCAAAGAGACTGTCTGGAGCCACACAGGGTTTGGCACACTGTGGCAGTGGCATGAGGGTGGTGTGGGGACATGTTGGGGGACATATGGGGACACACATGCATCACAGCTCAGGGCCGCCTGGCACTGCAGGGAGGTGTGCCAGGAGCTGGGATGACCTCGGCACACACACCTCCAGCACCCCATCCCCTGCACTTGTTACACTCGTTGTCTTAGTGAAGACGGAGGGGACAGCACTGGGGTCACTGCTGTGGCACAGTGCCAAGCGAGCAGCACCAGGGATGTCCCTAGGGAGCGACAGACCCTTGGGGCTGCCCTAACCCAGGCTCTGAAATCTCACTCCACATCCAAAACAGCTCGTGTCCACCCCAGCACCTCCGACCCACTGGTGCTGGGGACAGGCTAGATGCACCCCCTGCCACCAAGCCCTTCGTTAGCCCCCACAAGCCACTCAACTGCCTCAGATATCAAACTAGTGACCCAGGTGTGCCCAGCACAAGCTGGGTGAGGAACTGGGGAGCTTTAATGACGACGGTAGTGAGGCACTCCGTAATAGACGGCTGCTGGCGGGAGCAGACAGCTTCCAGATGGCATCGCACCAGGGCAGGGGGATCGCTGGGGCGGGGGGTGCTGTGGGAGGCAGCAGCCGGCAGAGATGGGCAGAGCCAGCAAGTTGAAATTACTTTTTTTTGCAGCAGAGCCTGCGGTTCTGGCCCTCTGCGCTGCTGCTTCCAGTAATTAGCCCAATAATTAAAAAGAATGGCGATAAGCAGGGTGTGCGCAGGGCCTCGCAGGATCCTGGTGTCCCCAGGGAGGGTGTGAGAGGAGGGGGGGAGTGATTTGCACAGGTGAGGAATGGTGGGTGTGTGAAACACAGAGTATGGGGCTGAGGAATCTCAACATGGGGTCACTGTGGGGCAGGCAGGGAGGGGTGGGCAGCAGGGATGGGGCAGCTTCCAGCAGCAGGGGCAGGAGGGCGTCTGGGCTGCGATGAGGGGTGTGAAAGGAGATGGGATAGAGGAGGGTGAGTGAGGATGCTGCAGGGTGAGGATGCAGTGCCAAGCGATGTGATGTGGGGTGACACGGCGCGATGCAGAGCGAGGAGAGGTGGTGCCAAGCCAGCTGCTGCGATCCAGGGCGGTGCATGGGGATGGGATGCAGGATGGTGAGATAGGATGGGATGCAGGGCAGTGAGATGTAGGGCAACGCAACCCAATGCAATGTACGGCAACACAATGCAGGGAGATGAAATGCAGGGCGATGGGATGCAGGGTGATGTGAGGTGATGCAGGGCGATGCAATACAGAGTGATGCAATGCAAGGCAACATGATACAGGGAGATGAAATGGAAAGTGATGCGATGCAGGGCGATGCAAGTCAGGGCGATGCAATTTAGGGTGATGAGGTGCAAGGCAGCATGAAGCAGGGAGTTGAAATGGAAAGAGATGCAATGCAAGGTAACGTGAAGCCGTGCAGGGTGAATTAGGGCAGTGCAACGTGGCGATGCAATTCAGGGTGATGCAAGGTAAGCATGCAGGAGAACAAATGCAGTGTGATGTGATGCAGTGCAGGGCAATGCAATGCAAGGCAACAAGATGCAGGGAGGTGAAACACAAGGCGAGGTGATACGGGGCGATGTGAGGCAGTGCAGGGCGATACAGGGCAACGCGATGCTCCGTGGGGTGATGTCAGGCGGCGCAGGGCCGCGCGCAGTGGTCCGGTGCCAGGTGCTGTGCTCTGGGGCAGCTGCAAGGCGATGCCCAGTGGGGTGATGCCCAGCAGGCGAGGTGAGGCAAGGTTATGATGTCCCCACGGTGCAGGTGACACTGGCCCTCTTGGTCCCTGGCCTGCCACGGTGGCGATGCTTCATTTGAATTCTCGCCTCTCTCTCTTCGCAGATAACGAGCCCGCGCCATGCAGTCCTTTCGAGAAAGGTGTGGTTTCCATGGCAACCAGCAGAGCTACCAGCCGACTTCACAAGATACATCACGCCTGGAGAATTACAGGCATCAAAGTCAGGCAGGGCCGAACTGCGAGCGGCAGAGTTGGGCGGTGGGCGAAGGAGTACTAAAGCACGCAGCAGCTGCCGTACGCAGGCTACGAGAACAGCGCCGTGGAGAAATACCACCGGGGAAACAAGCAATTAGCAGGGCAGCAGCTGCAGGGCAGGCCGGCCTTTTCCAATTACACCGTGCAGGAGAACAGCCCTTACCCAGCCCGGTATTCCGGTGGCCCAGCCACAGGCACTGCCCGGTGGTGTGGCCAAGTATGAGGACAGCCTGATGAAGAAGACGGCGACGCTGGCGGGTGGGCGGACATACCATGAGCCAGCGGCCGCTTCGCTGCCCT
>NW_008680108.1:0-2486 GCF_000695815.1 Acanthisitta chloris | reverse complement strand
GGAAATGACCTCAAGTTGCATCAGGGAGTTTTAGGTTGTATATTATGGAAAATTTCTTCACTGAAATGGTTGTCAAGCCCTGGCACAGGCTTCCTGGGGCAGTGATGGAGTCACCATCCTCAGAGGGATTTAAAAGTCATGTAAATGTGGCATTTGGGGACACGGTTTGGTGGTGGACTTGACAGTGCTGAGTTAATGGTTGGACTCAATGCTTTCCTACCTGAAAGGAGGTTGTAGCCAGTTGGTGGTTGGTCTCTTCTCCCAGGTAGCAAATGACAGGATGAGAGGAAATGACCACAAGTTGCACCAGGGGAGGTTTAGATTGGATATTGGGAAACATTTTTTCATGGAAATGGTTGTAAAGCATTAGAACAGGCTGCCCAGGGAAGTGGCAGACTCACTATCCCTGGAAGTATTGAAAAAATGTGCATATGACACAGCTTAGTGGTGCACCTGGTGGTGGTACTGGGTTAATGGTTGGACTTGATGATCTTTAAGATCATGTTTTCCAACCTTAATGATTCTATGATTTATTCCATGACAACTCCATTTGTCATAACAGTCTTTCAGGCAGGAAAGATGATGTGTGGTGTTGGATTGTTGTATGTTTAAGCTAATTCTGTTCCCATCACTGCTGCTCTCGTTCAGTTTTCTCCAAGTTCATTCTTCATTAATGTGGTGATTGAAGGGGAGTTGGATTCAGATCCCCAAATCTGGAGTGATTTATGCCGTGAGTTGCCCAATGTGATAACGTGTATGCAGCTACCACAGAAGTGATAATACATAGTGTTATATAGTTATTAACATAATACGGTTTAATTTATTGTCTATTCTCACCCAAAATCAAATCCCCTTGAGGCACACACTGGACTCCCCATCCTCCATGATGGCAAACCCATCTGGGGGATTGCTTTTGCTCGAGGACCTGTGTGCACTTGGTGGTCAGTATAGAGATAAGATATTGGCCATTTTTCTCGTTCAGCAATGTCTAAGGCCAACTGGAGAGCTTTCACCTCTGCAAACTGACTCAATTCACCTTTTCTTCAGCAGTTTATTTGACTTGTTGTAGGGGACTCCATACAGTTGCCTTCCACCTCCAATGCTTTCCCACAAGACGGCAGGACCCACCAGTAAAGAAAGCATATTGCTTCTCAACTTCTGGCAGTTCATTATACAGTGGGGCCTCTTCAGCATATGTCACTTCGACCTCTAGTGACATTCCAAAATCTTTGCCCTCTGGCCAGTCCATGATCACTTCTATGACTCCTGGATGACTGGGGTCTCCTATCTGAACTTGTGTGATCAGTGCAACCCACTTGCTCCATGTAGCATTAGTTGCATGATGTGTAGAGGCGAACCTTCCCTTTGAACATCCAACCCAACATGGGTAACCAGGGTGCCAGGAGGAGCTGCGCTTTTTTTTTTCCCTTTGAAGTTGCTTGACCCCCTTCAAAAGCTGCCAGTATTTCTTTTTCAGTTGGAGTGTAGTTAGCTTCAGATACTCTGTATCCTTGACTCCAAAACCATAGGGGTTGATCTTGAGTCTCCCCTGGTGCTTTCTACTAGAGGTTTCAGGTAGGACCATTCTCCCTGGCTGCAGTGTAGAGCACATTTTTTACATCTTGCACTGTCTGGATGGGCCGAGGACTATAGCATGAACTAATTCCTGTTTGATTTGTCATTGATCAGGGCCCCATTGTGGAAATCATTCTTCCTCTGGGTCACTTGATAGAGAGGACTGACAATCAGAATGTAATTTGGAATGTGCATTCTCCAAAATCCAACAACACCGAAAAAAGCTTGTGTTTCCTTCTTGTTGGTGGGCAGAGACATTGCTGTTATCTTATTTGCAACATCCATTGGGATCTGACAACGTCCATCTTGCCATTTTATTCCTAAAAACTGGATCTACTGTGCAGGTCCCTTGACCTTACTTTGTTTAATTGCAAAACTGGCTTTCAGAAGGATTTGGTTTATCTTCTTCCCTTTCTCAAAAGCTTCTTCTGCTGTGTTGCCACACACACTGATATCATCAATGTACTGCAGGTGTTCCAGAGCACCACCCTGTTCCAGTGCAGTCTGGATCAGTCCATGGCAGATGGTAGGGCTGTGTTTCCATCCCTGCAGCAGTCAATTCCAGGTGTAGTGGACACCCCTCCAAGTGAAAGCAAACTGTGTCCTTCACTCTGCTGCCAAAGGGATTGAGAAAATCACATTAGCGATATCTGTTTGTCCATCCCTGCAGCAGTCAATTCCAGGTGTAGTGGACACCCCTCCAAGTGAAAGCAAACTGTGTCCTTCACTCTGCTGCCAAAGGGATTGAGAAAATCACATTAGCGATATCAGTTGTGGCACCATTGTGCTGCCTTTGACTCCAGTTTGTACCGAAGTTCCAGCATATCCGGTATGGCAGCAGTCGGTGGCATGACTTCATTCAGGCCATGATAGTTAGCCTCCATTCTCCATTAGAATCATAGAATCATAGA
>NW_008680107.1:18896-21725 GCF_000695815.1 Acanthisitta chloris | reverse complement strand
GCATTTTCCCCTTCCCTTCCCAGTCCTGGGGGGCTGCCAGAGGTGAAGCGAGCGCAAGGGGCCTGTCCTCGCAGCAGCAGCCTGCTCCAGTGCTGAGATATTGAATGCTCCTGGCACACATGGGGTTGGGATTTTCAGCTCAACCACATTCTCCCAAGTGATGCTGGAGACAGTGTCTCTGTGCTGTTCCCAGCAGTAGCATCCCATTGGCTGGAAGTCAAGGTTGCATGGCATGTGGTTGTGGTGAGCTCTAGGTGGGTTTCTCCAGAGGAGGGCTGGAGAAGCATCCCTGGGATGCTGGGGAGGGAAAGGAGTCACTGTCCTCCCCACACGTGGTGGAGCACAGGAAGCACTGGCTGTTTCTTCCCACTTTGTAAATTCCCCTTCCTGGGCAGATGGGGCAGAATTTGGGCTAATCTGGGGACAGCTGCAAGGTGGAGGTGGCAGGGCTAGGTGCAGCTTCTGCTCTGATGTACTGGTGAAAATGGCTCCTGGTGAGGAAAGAGCAGGGGAGAAGTTCCTGGACCACCATACACGTGTCCTCCTGCCTCTGCAGCTTCAGCAAAGCTTCTTCAGATGGGTGTTGACATCTTCTCCTCCTCCTCACCTTTCTCAGCTAGCACTGTGACCCAGAGGCCCTGCAGCAGATGCCGTCTCCCGGGATGCAGTTGCACATGGCACAGAGACATCCTCATCTGGCCAAGTGCCTGATCTGAGCTGGAGGGAGGGCAGCAGTGCTTTGGAAGTGCTGCAGGGTCGTTTAGGTTTCCTTGCTGCTCCTCAACCGGGATTTTCCCCCATGTGTCTCTATCCACCTAGCTTTGGGCAGAGTCACTGCTGCATTTCCTGGAACATCAGTGAGAGATGGACTTCTCCCCTTCTCGAGTAATTCAGTTGCCAAATTTCATCTATTGTTGTCACTATTATTATTATAAACAAAAAAAACTTCCAAATGGGTAGCAGGCTAGAACCTCTTTTTTTAATAACGTTGAACCCCCCAGCCCTGCTGCCCCAGTCAAACACATCCCAAACATCCAGAGAAGCTGCTCAGTAAAACCCAAGTGGTTCTTTCCAGTCCAAGTGACCCATTTGGCCATGTGTGACCTGCTGGCTCTGCACTGCCACTTATCCTTGTGCTGCTCTGCAGGGATGTGGGTGCGAGCACAGACGGCTGCCTTGGCTCTGTGGTGGCACCGGGACTGCTCAAGGTCCCCAGCTGGGCATGTCAAAGGCAGGAACCATTTCCTGGGAACTCCCCAGGGCCTGTGGTGGGATTGTCCATCCCTTGGCTTTTCCTTTGCCTACTTTGCCATTGCTGCGCTGGGGGTGGGAGTCAGGGCACAGTGGCCCCATGTACCCCCATGTTACTGGGGGTTCAACTCCAAGCCCCTCTTGGGAGCAAGGCAGCAGGACCAGTGGCCTGGCCCAGGGGGTGAGCAGGGGGTGATCTCTGAGCCCCCCAGTATCCTGCAGATCAGTCTGCAGGAAGCAGGTATTTCCAGCCCCAGCTTTTTTTGAGGCACAGGAAAGGGTTGTCTGAGCCACCCAGGGGGCAGTGGCAGTGGTGGGCAGTGGTCCCACTTAGCCACTCTGTCCCTTCAGGCCCCTCATGGCTGCATGTTGGGGTGTCCCCTGCCATGCAGACCAAGTGTTCCCCCACACAGCACCTGGGGTGCTTCTTCCTGGGAGCTGTGTGCTACTCCCAAGTTTAATTTTCCATATGGTTTTATTCTTGGATATAGTGGCCCTCATTCTCTGGGGTTACATTTGTTCAACTGGCTCCCAGTGTGGGAAAGGAGGTGTGGGGGAGATGGGACATGGGGTGTGGGCATACCATGGGACTCTGCAGGCCAGTACCAGCACCAGGGACCTGGGCAGGGCTCTGCCCACAAGCCTGAGAAGGGGGAATGAGTGGAAAGAGGCTCCTGATGTCTGTGATCCCAATTGTGGAACCAGCAACAAGGAAGAATTTATGGAAGAGGCAGGGTGAAAGTCCCTCTTCCCTTTCACTGCAGCTGGCTGTGGACCTACAAATCTGCGTGCACCCCAGTGATGCCTTGTGGGTGCTGGAGCAGGGAGAGCTGGAGCTCGGGGCAGTGAAAGGTCCCAGAGCCTGGGGGGTGCTTGTCACTCTGTGCAGGGCCAGGTCTGTTGGATCTGCAATTTTCCTGGCAGCTCCAAAGTCAGGTCCCCCACCGCAGGGACCCCCCAGTCCCCAGGGGTGCTCAGGTCCTTCCTGCAGCGCAGGGGGAAGACCTGTCGAGGACGCTTGCCTGAAACATCTCTTCTGGGCCATGGGGGTATTAAGGGAAGTAATCGGATTAGCGCTGCCCGGCGCTTCCGGGGGGGCATGGGGACAGGGTGGTGACCCTGTGGTCGGGGCACTGGGGACAGGGAGATTGGTGGTGGGTGCTGGAGACTAGGGGGGTGATGGGCATGTTTGGGATAGGAGGGATGTTAGGAGTATCAGGGGTGACACTGTGGCAGAGGCAATGATTTTTGGTGGATAGTGTGCTGGGGACAGGAGCGATATATATGGGGACACTGGGGACAGGAGAGGTGATGGCATGGTGGGGGCACTGGGAACGGGAAGGCTGATGGGGGTTGCTGGGGACAAGAGTGTCAATGTGGTGATGGGGATGTTGTGGACAGGAGGGGCAGTGGGGGTGCCCAGGGACAGGAGGGGTGATGGGGTGGCCTCTTCCCAGGTGCAAAGTGCTGGGTCTCAGGGCACAGAGGACAGTAGCTGCCATCGGTCCCATCCCTGTATTAATTCCATAAACACAGTGGCCCCGTGCTTGGTCCCCACAGGGAGCTCTGGGTCTGGAC
>NW_008680107.1:13271-18871 GCF_000695815.1 Acanthisitta chloris | reverse complement strand
GGGATCTCTGGTCCGGACCCCCGGGGGGGTAGTGGCTCCCCCGGGCCGACTGCCCCCCAAAAACGGCAGGGCCTAGCCCCAGTGCCGCTGCCGGTGCTGGGGCATCTCCCTCTCGTGCCTGGGTGTTCCGCTGCTGCCTGCTGCGGCAGGGTGAGAGGCATTCGAATGGCAGCTGGAGGCCTGTAATTAGCCGCTTCGTGAGCTGACGAGAATTGCAACGGGAAGAAACTGGCCGTTAAGTGCCTGGAGCAAGCTTTGAATTGGAGGAAGGAAACGCAGCTGGAGCAGGTCCCGGTCCTGCCTTATCCCATCCTGGAGCACTGCGGGCTGGCAGCTGCCCCCCTTAACGTGTGCACCCTGTGATGTGTGCTGAGTTCCCTCCTGCACGGATGGAGGGTGGCAAAGCCTTTGTTGGAGGGAGATTTGCTCTTTGGAGGGGCACCCATCACTCCCAGTGGGTGACATGAGAGGTAACATGTCAGCTGAGTGCTGGCAGGGACCCTGGCTCAGGGGTCCCTGGGCTCCTGGCCTCTGTTCCCTTCCTATAGAAAGAAAACAGCCATGAAAGTGGAGGCAAGAGGTGTGGAAGCTACAGCTCTCCATAGCACCCATGGGTGCTCCCTGGGCTCAGCTGGGGGCCAGCAGTGGAATGCTCCTGGAGAGCCCGCGGCTCTCTTGTGCAGGAGGAGCAGCTCTACCTCAGGAAGTTCATCATCTCGCACCTGCTGGGGATTATTTCCCAGCCACCTGCTAAACTGGGAGAGAGGGCAGCCCCAGTGAGCTGCTGTGATGTGACCCATCCTGCAGCCATCATTCCTGGCTTGCTGGCTGGGAAGGAGGGGCTTATCCCATGCTGGCTCTTCCTATGAGGCATAAACCCCCAAATCTCTGGGTACAACTGTTTTGGCACCTTCTACAGCCCCTTTCCAGGAGCCCTGAGGTGCTGCATTCACCAGCACCCCTGGGATGTGGCTGTGCATCCCATGGGCCCCAGATTCTGGGCTTGTGGGGCCCCCCAGTTTCTGGGCTCATGGGGCCCAGTGATTTCTGGGCTGTGCCCCATGGGACACAATGTCCCTGCAGGACGTTATCACTGGCAGTGGCTGAGTCAGTGTGGGCACAGCTGCAGGTGCAGCCCCAGTGGATGAGGTGCTGCAGCCCCCGTGCTTCCACCTGTCTCTGGCCTTGTCTGTCCACTGGCACATGGTGCCTGCCCAGGGTCCCTTTGCCAGCCTTTGTTCCAAAGGCTGTTATTCCAAAGTCTGTCCCAACGGCCATAAAGGTTGGCCCTTGTTGCCCCAGCACCCCAGACCACTGTTTCAGAGTGATGGGCTGGTGGGAACGCCAAGGCTGGTGCCAGATAAGGAGTGGATGGTGGCAGCAGGACAGATGGACGGACTGCCCACCATGGGCAAAGCCACCTCTGAGCTGCTCGAGGGTGTTTCATCAGCAAAATCATGCTGTTGCCTCTTTCCCAAAGGCTGCAGAATGTCTCTGGTGGCAGCGTGGGCTGCAGCAGGGGGTGGGATGGCTTTGGCTTTGCCAAAGAGCATCTGGCCCTGGTGGGCACAGCAGTGCTGCCCTGCTGGGCAGGTATTTCCAGTCTGGCAGTGGGAGTGCTTGGGAGCCTGCAGCTGCTTACAGATGGCCAAGCTGTGCCAGCCTCTGGCCAGGCAGCTCCTTGAGTACTAAGGCTGAGGGTGGACTGCCCTCTCCCAACTCCCCGTGGGCAGCAGTGGCTCCACCGGGAGAGCTTGCCAGAGGCTGTGGCTCTGTGCAGCTCACTGGGGAGGCTGGAGTTCTTGGGGTTCTGCCCTGCTGATGGGCCAGTGCCTGGGAGTGCCAGGAGGAGAGGGCTGGATCCCTACCTCTCCCCCCAGACTGCTCAGCTCTTGTGGTGGGTCCGTGGTGCCAGGGCTGCGCGTGCTGTGCAATGCCTACACAGGAGGGGTCTGGCACCGTGCTGCACTGCCCATTGGAGTCCCAGAGCGCCACAGGGAGACAGGGAGGGGTCCCCTCACTGGTGCTTGCTCTGCTCCTTGGCCCTGGCTAGCAGCTGCTTTGCCCATAGCGTGTTGCCAAACCTGCCCAATAAAAAGTGAATTAAAGAACCCAACCCCTGCCCCAGCCCTGGCCTTGCAGGCTCAGGGCAGGTACGAGACCCATTGGTATTTACTTGAGCAAAACCTGACAAACAAGCCTGGAAGTGGGTGGTTCAGGCTGCAAAGAGCATCCAGGTGTGTTATGGGGTGAGGTGGCATTGGGGACAGCCTGAGGTCCTGCTACAGGTGAGTGCCCATGCAGCAGAGCGAAGCCAGCGACAAGTTTAGTGGGCAGACCCAGGGAAATGGCATGTGGCACCTGCTTTGCTATTCTTATTTCTTCTCTTCCTGAATGGCTGAAGCCATTTGTGGCTGGAGGCCCCCCTGGCACGGCAAGTGCACAGGGAGGATGCAGTGGTGCACATTCTGGATATGGCACAGCCTCTGTTGGACTGGAGCTGGGGCTGGCAGCACCCAGAGGTGTTGGGTTGGGGAACTGGGGGGATCTCACACAGCTTGGTGTTCCCCTCACATGCCACAGGCAAGGAGGGCCACATCCTCTGCTGCCTCCTGGCTCTGCCCAGTCCCTGCTGGGGTGCGGATCTGTAGTTTGCTGGAGCCATTTCCATCTATCCAGGTGCCGTCTCTCCTTCCCACAGCCCTGCCACTCCAGCTCTTCCCCTTGCATGCCAGGCAGGCTGCCAGAGCAGGGAACAGGGATTTTTCTGGCCAGTTAAGAGGTTTGAGTAGTGATGACACAAAATTCCACTCCCTCAGCCTTGGGGAAACTGCCTGGTGCTGTCCCAGCCTGGAATCACAGGAGCAACTTGGCATTTTGAGGTGCTTGTAGATGGGGTCTCTTCAGTTAGGGACATGCTCTGGGGGAACACACCAGAGGTTGAGAGTTGATGCGTTTGGGTTTGGCATCTCCTCACTTCTGTGGGAGCCTGGCTCAGCCCCTCTTGGCCCTCCCTTTTTCTTCTTGGCATTGAACTTGGAGCAGGACAAGGCTCTGGGAGCCCATCGTGATGGCCTCAGGGCTTGCAGCATGGATGCACACCACACTGCCTGTGCTGCCTGTGTCCTGGCGTTCCGGGCTGGTGGCTCCAAAGCGGCAGTGACAGTGGAGTGGGGGTGAGGGTGGGGTTGGTGCTGGTTGGGACCATTTTCCGTCATTCCTGGGTGGGGATGTTCCCAACGAGACCTTCCCCTCGGTGGGAGCAGGGTGCAGCAAGGTGTTTGCTGCACAGGCAGGGGGGATGCTGCTGGGGGGGCCCCTACCCCTGTCCCCCAGCCTGTGGCACTGGACTGCTGGCACTGTCCCTTGGCTGTGACAGAAGCCACACTGGAGACCATCTCTGCCAGCTGGGCCAGACCTTGTGCCCACCAGCTGAAGCTGGGAGCTGGGACAGTGCCCTGGTGGCCTCGGGCACAGGAGGTAGTGGCACGTGGCCTCGGCCTCACCAAACCTGCCAAAGCACAAAGCAAAAAACACTTCCAGCTGCTCCCCTTCGGTGGGTCGGCACGCACTGGCACCATTGGAGGACACAGGGCCAGACTGGTGGCCATGGCCATGCCACATGCTCCATCCCCAGCAGCAGCTCGACCTGGGCAGTGTTCCCCTGCTCCCAGTTAGCAGGGTCAGTGTTGCAGAGAGCCTTGCTCAGCTGCCTCTGCGTGGGAGGGGGCTCGGCTGCTGCATTTTCTCGGGCAGGAGCACCGCAGTGACGTGAGTGGCTGCTGCAGCCGTGGGGATCCCACGGGGGCTGCCAGGGCCGTGGTGCCAGCTGTGCCTGGGAGCATGCACTGCACCGGGGGCCCAACCCTTCTGTCTGCTCCAGGGTGCAAGAAGCAGCAGGGCAGAGGGATGCAGCTGGGTCAGGAAGCCTGCCAGGTCTTGGCCAGCAGCATGGTGTCCCTCCTGCAGTCACTGTGTATCTCCCGGTGCTGCTGTGTGCAGCAGGAGCAATGCCAGACTGGGGTACCCCACGCATTCAGCCTGGAGTTGGCTGTGCTGCTGCTGCTGCTGACAGTTGTGCCATGACTGCCCAGCTCATCCCGGGGCCATGTTCCTGGGCACAGGGCAGTGGAGCTGGGGTGTTGGGATGTCTCACCCCACCTTGCTCCTGCCTGCTGCTGGACAGCAGTGCTGCCCCTGCCCAGGGAGGCCATGGCCAAGGGGAAACGAGAGCTCAGGGGCTGTGGCGTGGTGGGGAGCAGCATGCCAGCCTGCCTGCCTGTCCACCAGCCCACAGCCTGCTCCAGAGCACTCCTTCAGAGCCAGGAGCAATTTGCAGAGCCAGGAGGGAGCCCCAGACAGTGCCAGCTGGCAGAGGCAGCTCTGGGAAGGAAGGCAGGCTGCAGGCAGAACCCACAGCATCTCCCACATCACCCGGCTGGAGGAGGAGGACAAGGAAGAGCAGCAGGAGTGACCTTGGAGTGGAGCTGGCAGACACCTCCTTACTGCAGGCCCCGCAGGGGCTGCCACTGCTGCCAGGGCTCTGCTGTGCCCTCGGCATGGTCTTTCCTCGGCCACAGCCGTGTGCCAGAGTTCAGGGGCTCAACGTGGGAGCGAGACTGCACCCCTGTTCCCTGGGTACCCTGATATCCCCCCATGCCTTGGCTCAGCGTCCGTGTCCCACCAGGGGCCGTGTCCTGCTGCTATAGGATCTGGATCCCTGTAGTCCTGCTCAGCGTCCGTGTCCCACCAGGGGCCATGTCCTGCTGCTGTAGGATCTGGATCCCTGTAGTCCCGGGTAGGCTGCTCCCGTGGGCAGGCTGCTCCGTGCCCACTGGCTGTGCAGCTGGTGCCCAGTGTGCTTTGCCAGCTCACACTGATGGCACTGGAGCTGGGAAGGAGGCTGTGCTGGGCGGTGATGTGGCCAGTGCTGGGAGGGTAAGCATTCGCAGCAGTGCTCGGCTAAGTAATTACCCTCTTACGCTCACTTTTATCTGTCTGCTGCCGTGGCACAGCAGGGGAAGTCCCTGCCTCCCTGGCCACACAGATGTCCTCCCTGGGTTTGTTTTTGCTTCTTTTTTCACCTGTATGTTTTGGCACAAGCGTGACAGAGTGTGGCAGAGCTGCTTTGCCCAGGCTGTGACGGCCAGCGGCTCCACACCCTGCCCAGGCACACCCTGTCACGAACACTGTTGGTCCCAGTCCCACCTCGGGTGCCTGGCATGGCTCTCCCCAGGGTGGGTCCTTGGGCATGGGAGGTGGTGCTCAGCTTTCTTCCATGGCTAACACATCTGGGGCCGTGTGCGTGCACACGCCTTGCAGCTCACGCACCCAAGTTTCCCCCTGGGCAATGGACTGTTCCTGCTCACTTGTCCTTGGCTTGTGCGCACCTGCTGTCTGTGCCAGCTGCAGGGTGTCCCATGCACCTCCTGGCCTTGGGCTCAGCTCCTGCCCGGGATCCTGCCTGTGAGAAGCCACTCGCCTCCTGCAGTGACTCAGCCCAGCCCTAGGCTTGGTTCAAGGGGTTACTCTGGTTGGGCTGGGCTGGGCACACTGCCCACCTGTGCAGGACATGTGTGCCATGACAGGACAGTGACAGC
>NW_008680107.1:11118-12735 GCF_000695815.1 Acanthisitta chloris | reverse complement strand
TTGGTTCGAGGGGTTACTCTGGTTGGGCTGGGCTGGGCACACTGCCCACCTGTGCAGGACATGTGTGCCATGACAGGACAGTGACAGCAGTTCATAGAATCATAGAATGTTAAGGGGTTGGAATGGACCTTAGAGATCATCCAGTTCCATTGCCCTGGCCTGGGCAGGGACATCTCCCACCAGACCAGGTTGCTCAAGGTTTTATCCAGCCTGGCTGTGAACACTGCCCCAGGGTTGGGGCAGTCACAGCCTCCCTGGGCACCCTGTGCCAGTGTCTCACCACCCTCACAGTGAAAAAACTTCTTCCTAATAGCTAATCGAAATTTCCCTTTTTCAGTGGATCCCCTTGTCCTGTCCCTGCAGTTCCTAACCCAGAGTCCCTCTGCAGCTTCCCTGGAGCCCCTTCAGCTCCTGGCAGATTGCTCTGAGGTCTCTACACAACCTTCTCTTCTCCAGGCTGAACAGCCCCAACTCTCTCAGCCTGTCCTCATAGTGCAGGTGCTCCAGTCCTTTGATCAGCTTCGTGGCCTCCTCTGGCCTTGCTGCAACAGTTCCATGTCCTTCTGCTGTTGGGGCCACCAGAGCTGTGTACAGCACTCCAGGTAAGGCCCCATAAGAGCAAAGTAGAGGGGGAGAATCACTTCCCTCACCTGCTGCCACACTCCTTTGGATGCAGCCCAGGACTCAGTTGGTTTCTGGGCTGCAGCTGCACACTGCAGACCATGTTGTGTTTTTCATAAACTATCACCCTTTTTCCCAATGCCCCTCGCACATCTGGAGAGCAGCATCTCGGCTGTGCTGTGTTCAGCACTGGACATGTACTCACTCCATGCCATTGCTCACTTCTCTGGTCTGCACTGTCCTGCCGGTAGGTCTGTGCCGCCCTGCCATGTCCCTGTCCCTCAGGAACCCCACCCTGTCCCACCCATGGCCAGGCCATGCTGGGCTGCACTGATGCCAGGCAGGGGGCATGATTGGGGTGGGGGATCCCAAATTCTCCCAGCCCCACAGGTGCAGAGGCAAGACTGGGGTACTGTAGTGGGCATGCTGGCACTGGTACAGGTGGGTGGCATGGTGGTGACACAGCCACAGCTGGGTGGAATTGGGACCCACATGCTCTGCCAGCCCCAGCACCTGCCTTTGAGGTGAGTGTTCAGGAGGGCACGTATGCAGCGCTTAGTCCCCATCACCCAGTGCCGCACTGAGGTGCCCACTCCCACCAGCACAGGGCTCTCCCTGCTGGCCTTTGGGGTGGGCTCAGAGACTGGCAAAGCCCCGTGAGCCCCTTCAGCCTGCAGAGTGCCCACACGGCAATGCCAGCTCACCAGCCACTGGCTGGTGACACATAGGGAGCTCTGAATCGCAGTCTGTGACAGCTGGGCAAGCACAGCTCATTCCTCAAACAGAGATAAGAGCCTTTGCTGGGATCCAGCCTGGGCGTTGTTTACTGGTTCCTGGACTCTGGCTCTGGGCTGCACCCCCATCACCCCTCCCGCTCCCTGAGGTGGCTCTGAGGGTCCTGTCGGGGTCTGGTCCTGCAGGGTGGCCCGTGCTGGGGTGGCTTCCTCCACCAGTGACCAGTTTTTGGCAGCACCTATTTTGGGAGGATGTGTTTCC
>NW_008680107.1:10427-11007 GCF_000695815.1 Acanthisitta chloris | reverse complement strand
ATGAGACAGGCGGGAGGGCTCTGGTGTCCCCTCCAGCCTGGGTCTGCACAGTGCCACAACCTCCTCCTGCGCCTGATTTTTAAACAGAGCGGCCTTGAGGGTAACCCCAGGGAGGTGAAGCCCGCAGCCAAGTCCAGTTTCTGTGCTTGAACAGCTGATAATATTCCCATTAGGCACTAATTGCCCTCCAGCTGCCTTCCAGCTGCCTGGCTGAGCCTCACCCCATCCCCCAGGAGCAAACCCAGCTCCCATGGGCATGGTGAGCTCTGCCCCCTGCCCCGAGAGGAACCCCCTGTGCCCAGCATGGGGTTCAGCCAGCCCTAAAATTGCAGCTGCTGCAGGAGAAACCTCTGCAGCTCTGCCCCTGGCACTGCTAGCTGTGTGGGGAAGGTGATGCGTGCCCCATGGGGTTCAGTGGGGAAGGGGCTGGGCACAGGCTGGGGCTTATCAGCAGCATTTGCACCCTCCAGTGAGCAGTTTGATGGTGAAATATGGTCATGCAAAGGGAGGGAGTTGGTGGCATATCCCACTCGTGTGGCTTTGGGGTGACATCCCTCCTGGACCCTTGCTGGGGGAGCAG
>NW_008680107.1:2298-10235 GCF_000695815.1 Acanthisitta chloris | reverse complement strand
GGGAGCTGCCTCTTGCCGTGACTCATGGCACCTGGGGGCGGCTGGCCTGGCACCCTGTGCCTGCCCGTGGGAACACTGCGGGCATGGCCACGCACGGCAAGGTGAGGGCAGGACAGGGCAGCCGTGTGCTGCACCCCCATCCTGCTGTGCACCCCTGTCCAGCTGTGCCCCTGTCATCTCTGCCTCACATCCAGCTGTGCTCCCCATTCAGTTGTGCCCCGTCCAGCTCTGCTCTCCATCCAGCTTTGTCCCCTATACAACTGTGTGCCCCATCCAGCCCTGCCTCCCATCCAGCGGTGCCCAGTGCTGATGCTGTGCACACTGGAGGGCATCCAGCTCCAAACTTTCACCCACTAGTGAGGAACGGACACTCCTGCTCATACTGCAGCAGGGCCAGCAGTGTGACTATCAAAGCCAGGTGACATCTGTGTGCTGGCCCAGCACGTCACTGTCCCAACTGGTCGCAGTTCCTCTCTCCAGCTCTGCACATGATTTGCCACCTCACCCACTCCAAGACTCGGATTTTTGTAGGACCTGGGGACAATGTGTCCCCCCAGGAGATCCCACTAGCCTGAGCTCTGATGGGGTGAAGAACCAGCCTGCTCACAGCCATGGCAGTGCTGCCACCACGGGATGGGTCGGATGAGGGTGGAGCACGGGGGGCTCATGCCTGTCCCCAGAGAGTGGATGCATGCCAGTGCTGACACGGATGCAAGACGCCCTGTGAAGCTGTGAGGGAGGTTTGGGGTATGGTGCAGTGCTGGGGAGGGCTGTCTCCTACTGCTTCCTGCAGGCATTGCCACAGGGACGGGATCCTAAGTGCTGATGCCAGCAGTGACCTGTAACAGCCCTGCTGTGACAGGCTGTGAGAGGGATTGGTTGAGGAGCTTTTGGTTTGACAGCCACCACAGGATCATCAGTCTGTGCTGGTTGGAGTTAACTCCCTGTGCAGGGCAGGCAGGGGTAGGAGACGTGGTCACTGCCAGCTCTGAGAGACTCAGAGTGTCCTGCAGCACTTGGGGTGTCCCACAGGACAGTGGCACCCTTGGGAGTGGGGACCAGTGTCTGCTCTTCCCTGCAGACAGCAAACTGGATTGTGCAGGTCATGGAATCACAGACTATCTTGAGTTGTAGGGGACACGGATTGTGCAGGTCATGGAATCACAGACTGTCTTGAGTTGTAGGGGACACATAAAGATCATGAGTCCAGCTCCTCAGTCATTAAGCTTGTGATTAATTGCAGCCTGTAATGGCTTTGTGGAGGCAAAGGGGGGCCAAAGAGTGGCTCTGGTGAAGCTCATCTGTACCTGGGAGCCAGAGCAGGAGCATCCGGGGCAGCTGGATCCCCTTCTGAGAGGCCACAGACAGACCTGGGGGCGTTTGACCCCTCTCCTCTTCCTGACCTGTTTTCTCCTGTCCCTGCAGCAGTGTCGTGTCCCCGGAGCCTGGACTGTGCCCTGCAGCGCCGGGAGTTCTGCCCGCCAGGGTCGGGTGCCTGCGGGCCCTGCCTGGCCCCCTTCCAGGAGGATGACCACGGGCGCTGCGTCCAGAGGCAGCTCTCACCCAGTGGTAGGTGCTCCCACCCTGCAGCAGCCCCTTTACCCCCTGCCTGCACACCTGCCCTGTACCTCTTCAGCTCTAGGTTCTGTGCCTCAGGGCAGTCCCTGCCCCAGCAGCACTCCATCCTCTGCCCTCTCTTCTCCATGGCAGCCACATCCCTGTGGAAATGGCTGCTCTGCTCCCTCTCACCCTGCTTGCTGCAGCTGAGGAGTGGTTTTGGGGCTGGCAGGGAGCACCTGGACCCCACCCTGCTCCACACGCATCCTCCTGCAGCTGCACTGGTGAGCCTGTGTGGCCCTGCCAGCACCCCGGGGGGGCAAGAGCCCCAAGAGAGGGCCTGGGTGGCTGCCATGGCAGTTCAGGGCCTGCCTGACTGCTCCAGGCTCAAAGCTTGGTAGAAGCAGGGGAGCAGCTTTTAGCTCATGGAGCTGTGACTTGTGCCAAGGCAAACAGGTGCCTGTCACCTTGCCCATCCTGGGGCTGAGTTGTGCTGAGCTGATGTTTGGGATTTCAGTGCCTGGTTCCCTTTGGTCTGAGGCATAGGGCTGTAACCCAGGGCTGCCCCTCCTCCTCAGGAGATGCCCAGCATCAGGGCTGGAGCACTGGGCAGGACCCCTGGCTGCGCACTAGGGCACCAAGGGCTGCACAGGTTGTTATTCCTGGCTCCTTTCCTGAGGGATCTGAGGGGCTGTGGCAGCCTGGGTGACTGCTCTGTGCCAGTGGGCATCCTGGGAGCAGCAGTCGGTGGTCACCTAGCACAGCCCCTAGCACTGTGTGCTGCTGCATGGAGAGTGCTCCCAGTGCAGTCACAGTGTCTGTGCCCCAGTGCAGCTGCACACAGTGCTAGGGGCCAGGCGTGGGTGCTTTTTACCCTGATCCTCAACTCTTTGTGCCGCTTGGAAAGCTGTGGCAGAGCTGTTTCTGTGCCCCTGCCATCATGGAGTTTCATATAGATTCAACGAGCAGGTGAATTAAGACAACAATTATGGCTCCACCCAATTATTTTTGCTATCATTAAGGTGGAGCAGCCTTTGTGCCTGGGGAAGGGGACAGGACTGGCTATGCCCTCAGCCTGCTTCTGGTGGGTTCTGCTGGGCACCACCTGGATGTGGGGTGAGGGCTCTGGAGTACCTCTGAACCACCTCCTGCTGCAGTGTATTAGTACCCAGCCCACCCTTCTCCACCTGCTGTTCACTCCTGCTGCCCACAAACTCTCCTGCTAAGGGCATCCAAGTCCTGGGGAGCTCCCAAAACCATGCAGGGTGGCTCATCCTATGCTAGGCTGGATGGACAAGAACTGGTCACTGACCCAAATAGGCAGCTGCCCCCACATCTGTAGGCATGCAGGGGTTCTCCAGGGTTTTGGGGAGTTGTTTTATGTTCTAGAGCACATTCAGGGTCCTGCCAGGGTACATGCAGGGCTGCCCTTGCCCGTGGCTCAGCCCAGGTGGGCACACGGGTAATGGCAGAGCCCTGTGTGCCCTTGGTGCCATTTCTTCTGGCAGGAGGATTACCTCATAAATCAGAGGGGAGACCCCCAAAGCAGGACCCTTTGGCTGAAATGGGAGTGATGGCTGTGGGGATGAGAGGGGATGGCACAGAGATGGGGTCCAGGCTTGGTGCTTGGCAGCAACCAGGGGTCCAAGAGGCAGATCCCCTCTGCCACAGGCTCCTTATCCACAGGTACCAAATGGTTTTAATGGTTGTTTATGGTTTATTTTTTCATGTGAAGTCTTGGGAGCAAATTCCCCTCTCAGAAGGGCTGCACATGCGCTGCATTTCCATAGCAACCCAGCTCCATTCTGAAGGATGTGGTCACAGTTGCATCCTCACTCAGAGTGATGCAGGACCACAGTGTACCATCCTCTGAGGACCCATCCTGGGAGGATGGTGACCATCCAGGGTCTCCCCCAGTCCCATCCTGTTGTCCCAAGCAATGCCACTAGCTTATGGCAGCAAAAGTGTGGGTAACAGGCTAAACAGAAAAGGGGGATCCCCTCCCAAATCCTCTATTTTAGCACCCTGAGGATTCACAACTCCTCTTGGCAGGGAGGCACCAAATGTTTTTCCATGGATTCTTTTGCATTCTGCCTGTGCCTCAGTCTGGCAGCAGCAACGGAGGAGGCTGCGAGAATGAGGATGGGGTGTGATAACTCCATTTGGGGGGGAGATGTGAGATAAACAGGGGTTTCTACTGCAGCTCAAGGATCCTAACCCACGCAAAGCTGTGTGGGCAGCCCCTTAAAGGGTTAGGCGTTCTTGAGCCGCTCGCATCTGCCGATGACGCCGATCCTGGGATCCCAGCTGCTGCTGCTGCGCCATCCCCACGGTTCCTGGCAGGAGTGTGGGCAGGAGCTGGGGATCCGCTGCCAAGAGCAGCTTTTTGGGTGAAAAGCAAAATTCTGGGGTCTGAGGAGGGCAATGCATGTGAGTGGAGTGTTCCTGCCGGTGGTGACAGCATGTGTGGGGCTTTTGATGTACCCAGCACAGCATCAGCACAGAGATGAGATGGGATGTGTGGAATCTCCATGTGCTGCATCCCACAGCTGGCTGCCTGTACCTGTCTAGTGCTGTCTTGCACAAGGGTCTGAGCCCACCAAAATCCCACCCACAGCATGGTGCTGCATGTGTCTGTGCTTTGATAGGTTTGAGTGATGTGCTTTGGGCTGGTGGGTCCCATCCCTGCTCCTGCTTGACTAGCACAGAGCCCCACCAGGGTGCAGGAAATACTTTGGGAAAAGAGTGAGAAGGGGGTCCCAGCTCACAGACATTGGGGTTCTCCTTTCACCACTTGCTGTGCTGCCAGCACTAAGGAGGGCCATCCTGGGGCAGGGCTATAGAAATCAGTGGATTTGTAGGAATTTTGTGCCCTCCTGTGGAGACTTTCAGGTCTCCTTTGCACAGGGCAGAAGCCACACATGTCCCTCCTTGCTGCCCCCAAACCGTGGTGTTAATTAGTGAGACCCCTGCGTATGTCCCAGGGTTGAGCCCCGAGGAGGGGCCGGGGGTCAGAGCAAGAAGGTCGGGGGAGCTGTGTGCCAGCCTGGCCGTGCCGTCCTGCTGCAGCGGTAGTGGGACCTGCCATGAGAGGGCACCCACGCCCTGCACTAGCACTGCCTGCACCCAGCAGTGCCCTGGGCATGTCTTGAGTGCCCTGTGCATGGTGTGCATGCCCTGTGTTCCCTGTGCATGCCCTGTGCGCCCTGTGCATGCCCTGTGTGTGCCCTGTGCATGCCCTGTGTGCCCTGTGCATGTCCTCTGTGTGCCCTGTGCATGTCCTCTGTGTGCCCTGTGCACGTCTCATGCATTCTCTGTGCATATTCTGTGTGCTGTGTGTGCCCTGTGTGTATCCTGTGCATGTCCTATGTGGTCCCTGTGGTGCATAGTCTGTGTTCCCTGTCCCTGCTCTGCATACCCCTGTCCGTACCTCACCTGCCTCCTTGTTCCTCCCCAGCACACACAACTGACTGCAGCAGGGCTGGGGGGGCTCTGCTTTCTGAGATGAGCAGCCCATCTCTGCCTCTCCTGCTCCTGGGGCAGCCAGGAAGGAACTGGGACTCAGCTCCAGTCCCCTATTCCCTGGAGCAGCCCAGGGCTGGTGTCTCACTCACCCACAGTGCCTGGCAGGACCTGGTCCTCAGTGCCCCACAAATGTGGAGTGGCAGCTGTGGCGTCACCGGGGGGAAGTTCCTCTACCACACAGAAAGGTGGGTGGGGAGTTTTCAGCTGCTGGAAGGGAATTTGAGGATAAAGCTGGTTAGTGCAGGTGAGTGGTGTGGCACAGGCAGGACCCCAAATGGCCGTCTCAGTTTCCCGTGTGCTACTTGGCAGGGCAAGAGGCTCAGAGGGACCTGTGAGCTGCTCTGTCTGCTTTTCCAGCTTCTACTTCCTTTTTCCAGCCACATCACATCCACTCTCCTGAAGCAATGTCTGTGACAGCTGCATCTGCTCAAGGCCAAGGGGTGTCAGGGTCGGGCTGGGCTGTGTGCCCCATGCAGCACCAACACAGCCTGGTGGTGGCACACAGGGGAGGGACAGGGCTCTCCCCTAGGTCCCTCGGGAACGGGGACAGGCCTTTCCCTGAGTGCAGTGGGGAGCAAGACCCAGGCTGTCCCCATCCTAAGCACAAGGTTGTCCCCATTCCAGGCACTAGGGTGTCCCTATCCCAGGCTCAGGGCTGTCCCCATCCTGGGCACCAGGTTGTCCCCAGCCCAGCACAGATGTATCCCCATCAGGCACCAGGATGTCCCCATCCTGGCACAGGGCTCTCCCTATCCTGAGCACAGGGCTGTCTCCATGAGGCACCAGGTTGTCCCCATCAGGCACAGGGCTGTCACATTCAGTCCCTTGCCAACTCCCTTGCCCTTTGGGAAGGCTTGGCCTGGTGCTGGCACCTTGTCACCATGGCACTCACTCACTAGGCACAGAACTGGTGGCACAACCTCAGCCTGGCATCATGTGGCCATGGTGCTGCTATGGGATGGGAATAAAAGGGTGCAAAGATCCAGGAAACTTGCGGCTTGTGGGGGGCTCTGGCTCCAGCCAGGGGACACAGAGGACATGGGGACAGTGACTCTTGGTGCTCTTATTTAAAGCAAGTGTCCATCTTTCCCCCTTTTAGACTGTTTTTTTTTGTTTAGCTCTGAGTCATGGGGCAGCAGAGTGGCCTTTGTGCCTAGCTCCAGAGAGCTATTTCTAAACACTGTCAATGAGGACAGATTCCAGAGAAGCTGTGATTATAACCTTGGGTTATCTGGGAATCAAGCTGCTAGTACCACCTCACCTTCCTTTGTCTGGATTTACCCCTCAGGGCTTCCTGCAGGGGAAAGCCTGACTATAGGCAGAGGGAGCAGGGATGGGGATGGGAATGGGGATGTCTCCTACCTTTGAAATTGAGTTTAATCCTGTTAAAAGCAGTGGTGAGTGTCAGAGCTGGACACTGCTCAGTGAGCCCACTTCCTGTTAAAAGCAGTGGTGAGTGTCAGCTGGACACTGCTCAGTGAGCCCACGGAGAGCAGCTCCACTCCTGCTCCACACTGTCACCCTGTGGATGGGCACCCCCAGGCTGGGGTGGGGGTCTTGCTTGTCTCTGATGCTGCAGGACACCCCTGTGGGATAGATGTAGTGAGCACTGTGCCAGGGCATGGGCTGGGGCAGCCACCCATGAGATGCCTGGGCAGCCCCTGGGGATGTGGGATGCTCCTTGCTGCATGGGGTATCCCAAACCACTCCCCAAAGGAGCTGCACACTGCTGGATGCTGGTCAGGAGCTATTCCCTCTGCTGGACAGCCTGGCTGAGCCCTGCTCTGGGTGGCTCCAGCCCCTCTGTGCCGTAAAGGACAATTTGGTGTGAAAAACAGTGTTCAAATGTCCCGTGCCTGTGATGACTGACCCTACAGGAGCTGCTCCTCACCCCAGCAGCAGCAGGGCAGCTTGTGGGTGTGTGTCCAGGTCCAGCTCCTGCCCCTCCTCACTGGGGGCAGGTGTATGGCCCCAGGGGCAGGGACATGGGCCGGATCCTGCACAGCAGGTGCTGGCACCCTGCCCACTCCCACGGGGTCTGCAGGACCTGCTGCCTCTGGCACGGGGGCAGTCACTATTTCTCCCACAGCCTTCAGCATTTGTGGGGTGAACATCCCCCCAAAAGTAGTGAGGACACGTGCAGGTCCCAGTCCCAGCTTTGGGAGGGCTGAATCTGAGGGGGCTTGGACTCACCACCACCTGTGCTTGCTGGAGCTGTGACTCAAGCCCCTTCTCGGGGATGCTGGGCCAGCCCTGGGAGTGGGCACACAGCTGCAGCCTGCAGTGCCTCACACCCACTCCCTCCTGCAGGACGGACCTCCGTTCCCAGCTTGGAGGCAGAAATCGATTTTCTGGCAGATGTTCTGGCCAGGCAAGAGGCTCCTCGACCCCACCCGCTACAAGATGGCAGACCCAGGAGTAAGTGCTCACTCCCTGCTCCCCGCAGCAGCCAGACCCTGCACCCCAGGCTGGTTTGCCCTCCAGAGCTGCCTGGATGCTGCTGACAGATGTGCCCTCTCTCCCGCAGGCACCCCCGAGCCCAGCGGTGGCAGGCAGCGAGTGGCCAGCAGGCTGAGAGACGGGCGACTGCAGAGGGGTCCCACTGGCACTGCCACAGCTGCCACCCTCCCCACCACTGCCACAGGCCACAAGTTCCCAGCGGAGGCATCCCCCATCCCTGCTAATGACAACATGGTGCTTGGTGAGACCCTGGGGATGCGTGGGAAGGGGTTTCACACCCTCGCCAGGAAAGCATGGGCTGGTGGCACCATGTCGCTGGCTCACCCTGCCCTTCCGTGTCCCTCTGCCTCTGCAGGGCTGATCGTGGTGTGCACAGTGGCTGGGATCTCGGCACT
>NW_008680107.1:0-2243 GCF_000695815.1 Acanthisitta chloris | reverse complement strand
GTGTCCACATGCCCAGGGGAGTGGCATCAAGTGTATTCCCGTGCTTCCCAGGCATGAGGGGGTGGAGGAGAGGCAATAGCCACCCTTGACAGTGCCCCCCAGGCATGGCATCTGCTAGCTGAGGTGGGAGGACAGTGGTGAGATACCCCTGTGCCAGGTCCAGGCACCTGGGAGTGGGTGCCGCCTGATGCAGGCATCACTGTGGTACTGTAGCTGACACCGTGGCATGTCAGTGCCTCGTGCTTAGGCCCTGTGAGATGGAAGTGGCTGTGCCTGGGGGTTCCCCCTGTTATGAGTGCCATCTCAGGGAACAGGGAGGGATGTGGGTGGGAGGACAGAGCCCATCCAGGGGTCACTGGCTCATGAATGGAGTTATCTGCTCCCATGGCTCCTGACATCTGCTAGGATGGGCCAGAGAAGTGATTGTCCCTCTGTGCTGGATATTGGTGAGGCACCTCAAATCCTATGGTCAGTTTTGGGCCTCTCACAACAAGAAAGACATTGAGGTGCTGGAGTGTGTCCAGAGAAGGGAAAGGAGCTGGGGAAGGGGCTGGAGCACAAATTTGGTGAGGAACAGCAGAGGAAGCTGGTGGGCTCAGCCTGAAGAAAAGGAGGCTCAGGGGAGACCTTCTCACTCTCTACAACTGCCTGAAAGGAGGTTGTACCCAGGTGGGGATCAGGCTCTGCTCCCAGGTAACAAGTGACAGGACAAGAGGAAACAGCCTCAAGTTGGCCAGGGGAGGTTTAGGTTGGATAATAAGGAAAAATTCTTAATAGAAAGGGTGGTCAAGCTTTGGAAGAGGCTGCCCAGGATAGTGGTACCATCTCTGAAAGTGTTCAAAAGACGTGTGGCACCCAGGGACATGGTTTAGCGGTCATCATGGTAGTGCTGAGCTACTGGTTGGACTTGGTGATCTTAGAGGGCTTTTCCAACCTCAGTGATTCCATGATTCCCATTTCCTTCCTGGCAGGCTGCAGAAGGAGGTGAGGCTGGCACAGAAAGCAGACTACTCAGTCCAGCGAGTGGCCAGCCCCCTGCCCTACGACAAGATCTCGGTAAGGCGTCCACAGCCCTCCCTGTAGGATGTGGTGCTCAGGCCCCAGTGCTCTGCTGGAGGGGTTCCCACTAGCCTGGCTGGGACCCCCTGGAGCACAGGCTTCACAGTTGTCCCTGCTCTCTCCACAGCCTGGGGACAAAACGCTGGCTCAGAGTGCCCAGATGTACCACTACCAGCACCAAAAGCAGCAGATGCTCTCCCTGGAGAAGTAAGCAGCCTAAGAGCTGACAGCGTGTCCTGTCATTAACTGGGGTGCCCCTAATCATCACCCCGTCTCTGCATCCTCTCCCCCCCAGGCATAAAGAGGAGCCTAAGCTGCCAGACTCAGCATCCTCTGATGAGGAGAATGAGGATGGAGATTTCACCGTGTACGAGTGCCCTGGGCTGGCTCCGGTACGTGGGCACAGAGGGTCCAGGGGTCCCTGTGTGTGAGTGTGGGTCCAAATATGCCTGGGATGAGCACTTCCTTGTGAGGACCCTTTTCCACATGTCCTTCATCAAGCCCTGAGGTGGTACAAGCTCTCTGCTCCCTCTATGTCCCTGGTCAGCTCTCCAGTGAGGGGGGAGTGCGTGCCCAGGCACAAAGCTTTTCTCTGGGAGGAGAGAGTCAGAGTAGCCCTTGGCACACCTGATCTGCCATCGCTGTGGTGCCAGGGACACGACACGGTCAGCTCAGGCTCCTGATCGCCAGGACTGGGGGTCTCGTCCTGGTGCCACCCCAGCGCCTGGAGTGCGGACCTGTGATCCCTGAAACCAGGGAGGACGTTCCTGGCAGTCAGGGGACCCCGGGAAAGGGCAGCTCCTAACAGCCCTGGGTACAAAGAGCACAAAGGGACAGAGAGGAGCCTTTCACATGGTAATGGCTGCGGAGCCAAACCATCAAGGCGCAGATCGCGGGTCATCATTGGGTCTTTACAGGCCCATTAAAGGGCACTTGATGGCTGGCAGGCAGTCTGGCCAGGGCACCCCATTCCTGCGGGCCAGGCAGGGGGGTCCTGCCCTGGGGTCCCCAGCCCAGCTGTGTGGTCCCATCTCAGCAGCGGCCGTGGGTTTTACACTTCAACCCACCCCACCCCCAGCCCTTCCTAGCAGGGAAGCTGCACCTTTCCAGGAGTGATGTGTCACTGGTGTGTGGCACCCCATTGCAACCCACTAGGTACCCCCCTGCGCTGGGCTGGGGTTCAG
>NW_008680106.1:0-31338 GCF_000695815.1 Acanthisitta chloris | reverse complement strand
TCAAACTCGTTTCTCTGCAAGAGCTGTGCTCGATGCTTGCATCAGATGCACTGCAGTAGTCAGAAACCCCTGCACAAGTGGTTGCCACGGTCTAGTGTGGGACCTGCGGCTTGTAGCCACAAATTCGGCCGGAGGGGACGTCAACAGGACTGCAGGGCAGGGCAGCTGCTGCTGCTGCAGAGCTGGTGTGTAGAGTACGTGCTCTTCTGTTGACTTGGAAAGCTATAAGGAAGAGGAAGTCACTACACCATCTTACCATGCCACTGTAAATCCTAGAGAACATCTATAAGCACAGATGAGATGTGTGACTTAACCTGTTGAGCATCACATATTGATTTACTCAGGCTTTTAGCAGGTACAACAACATAATAAACTTGTCAGATGTATATCCACAGCTAAAGTGATAAAGGAACCAGGAGATATGTTTATATAAATTCATAGTGGCTTCATTACAGTGATTTATTGATATATTTGGTTTAACCCCCAGACACACAGAAAAGACCTTTTTTCACTCACAAATACCGTGTATGTTTCCTTGCACACACCTAAAGACAGTGCACTTTTCACATTTTTATAACCATGTTTCCAGATGGTCACCCAACATACTGGAAATGCTTTGATGAAGGTTTAACTCTGAGAAAAGGGAAAGCCTTTGTTTCTCTGCCTCATCCTTGCTGTGGAATCAAATGTAAGATTCATGGGATTACTTCAGTGGGCTTTCACATCTCATCACTTCTCATTCACTGTTGAGAAATCTTGATTCCCAGCCTTCTCAGAATTCCATCCCTGACTGTACTGGTAGGAGCACTTGGCTTCTCACCTGCTGCCTATCCTTCTTGGCATCCGTTCTTCCTAAATATTAGGTAAATGTGTATAATCTTTTTTTCAAACTCTGTATTATAACACATTTGCTGTGAATTCAAAGATAAATAACTCCTTATTTACTAACACAATAGCTCCTTATTGACTTCCTTTTACTCTATTCTTCATTTATTTTATTCTGAGTTTATAGTCCATAGTAGTGCGTATCCTTTTTCCTCCAAATTTTCATCTTTTAATAAAACTGTTACTTGCCAGTAGACAAATTTGCAATATTTATGGTCCTGGGGATTGGCCAATGTTGGTTTTGTGTCCACACGGTGGCAGAGCTGCAGACAAATCTTAATAAAACTTCTCTGTGCTGCCTGGAAACAGGAAGATTCTCATGACTGTATTACAGGGACTCATGAGGTAACCCTTACAAAAATGAAATGTCAAACCTCACATGTTTGTGAAATTCTTACATGAACAATTAAGAATAAGGTGTTGTTTTTGAAAAGTGTCATACCTGCATAGTGCATACAAAGAAGAATATGTTAAAAGAAATGTTGTGTCGTGTGAGCTTTCTTTATGAGATGGATTTGAAAGCAGATATAGATTAACTGTTTTGATTACATCACTAGTGAATAATAGGAAGGGTTGGGCACTGTTGAAACTAACAGTTTTTTGGGAAAAGAGAGCTTAAGTCTTGCAGACTGTTAAAAGGCCTAGGTTTCCTGAGAAAATGTGCCTGCCTTTGTTGTGGTTCATGCTGCCTGTAAAAGGCTCACACCTATTTTGTCAAGTGTGACAAAAATTTTCTTCTCAGTAATGCTGGATTTATTTGGCCCCCAGAACAATGCCCTCTTGCTTGAACAGCGGTTTTCTGCTGTCACATCAGGCATTGTGCTTCTCGCAGGGCTTCCTGGTGGAATGTGCTAGTAGGCAATTCAGCTCCTGAATTACTGCTTGAGGTTAACTGAGTGATGACAGGCTTTGAGTGCAATGCAGTTCAAGTTCTTGGATGAAATGTGCTTGCTTGTGTTAAAATAATGTTTTTTCCTCAGGTACTTCAAAATGTGCAAATCCTACACAGTTCTTAGAGGGCAAATTTCCAGAAATAGCTGTTGAGCTGTCACCGTCTCAGCCTGTTCAAGAAGCTTACTGCTACTGAATAGCCATATCACCTATAGAAACAATATTGATTCACAGTATACTTGGTAATAATACAAAGTATATGGAATTATTTCCATGATACAGTATCAAAATAACAAACTTGTCTGCAGCTGTTCAAATGATATGTTTGTTGGATTAACTTATTAATGTGTTGTTGACAGGATGATGCATCAGTTGTGTACTTTCTAAAGAGCACTTCAAACCTAGAGTTCCCCTCAAGTTCCTATTACAAATTACAGCTTTATTTCCAGTTTGTTCTACTGAGTGCCTGTTCTAGTTGCTATTTATAGTGTACAAAATTAGGTGATCACTCAGTGCTGATTCCAGAGGCTGGGATGACATGGATAGCTCCACTGGTGCCAAATGAAGTGACTCTCTCTACAATGCTGTGCTGTCCAAGAGTATTTCTGCCAAACAAATGGAGGGAATTGCTTTGTTCTGCAGTTAAAACTGTGCAGGTTTGCTGACAACAGTTTGTTCACCAAAGAGCTAACGAGTCAGGCTGGAGCTGTCTCAGAACATCTTACTGAACCATGGAAAGGAATAAAAGTGGCAGGAAAGTGACCTGAAATAGGGCAGTCTGCATGAAACCTGGTTTCATGTCATCATGATTTTCTACTGTAAATGTACTTATTCAAAATCTTGCATCTTTTTAAAGTTACTGATTAAAAACTCTGTCTAAACAGATAGGTAAAAATGAAATTATCATTATGAAAGTATCAAAAGGGAACCAATGCGGGTGGCATTTCAGTGGGTGAATAGCCTTCCTTTCTGATTATTTTTCCAGTCCAGAGTTTAAAATAAGTTCACAGAGATGTGGTGTGGATAAACCTTTAAAAAGGATGAGGGATCAGTTGTGTTTTCACAGAAATATGTACTAGTGCACGCATCTGCATCAGGATTCAGCCTGACTCCTTGTCACCTTTCACCATACCTGTTCCTATTGAACGTGTCATGGTAGGACCCTACTCCTGAAGAACCAGAGCTTAGAATATAGTAGTGAAAGGATGTAATTTTACTATGAAGAAGCACAGTTGTCTTTTGCATTGCACTTTTTCATAAGTAATCTATTTTATATCAATCTGGTTAAAACTTCTCAATACTATTTTCCACACCTGAGTAGAACTGGCGCCATTTGAGCAACAAAAGTTCAAGGCAGTAAATCTATGAAATAATGCAGCCAGTAGTTTGTGTTAATGGTGTTGATACGCTGTTTTTCTCTGCCTCATTTTAGGATGGACGCTTGACATTTTTTCCAGGAAATCAGACAGTGGATTTACCTTCCATAAATTTTATGAAAAGATATGGCACTACCTTTCTCAATGCCTATACCAATTCTCCTATTTGTTGTCCTTCTCGTGCAGGTAAGACCAAGCAAAATCTCAGGCAAGAGCTTGCACATGTCAATTTAAATATGTGGTAATGATAGGAAATTTCAAAGTGTTTGATTGGGGGGGATTTGTTTTGTTTTTCAATAAGATCTTTTTTTTTTTTTTTAGGTTCTGGATCTTTATATGTTTCATTTCTTTCTCTTTTCTGTTTCTTACACTTCCTCCTTTTCATTTTTGTTCCCCTTTTTTCAGCAAAGTGTGAGCTCTCAAATATTTTTTGAACTCAACTGAAGCTTCAGATTTTTGAAAAATCTTCAGGATTTGTAAGAAATCATTGATTTGTCTGCTGTAGTGCCGAAATTGCTCTCAGAACTACTCTCCCTTCCCAATAAAAAGTTAATAAATCTGTTCTCAGCAAAAAGTAGTAAATAATAACAGCTGGATAAATTGATGGCTATTATTATTGTCTTCCAATGACTCTTGGATATATAATGTATCTTTCAGAAGCTTTAATTTAACACTTCAGTATTTTTCTTTACTTACTACAATTGTTCTGTATTCAATTTCACACTTGTAGAACTTGGTGGGAAGACAGAAGGAAGCTGTATTTCTGAATCAAAGGTTACATCTTAAAATATTACTAGTTTGTTCTAGTGTGTATATACTAGATTCAGTTGTTGCAAAGACCCTCCATTTTAGAATTACCTTTAACTCTAAATTAGCATTTGAAAGAGTAAATGATTCCCAATAAGCTGCAAATATCTTCTTTAATATTCTCCCTTTGTTTCTGCAGCTGGTAGTGAAGTAGGTTACCTAAAAAGGATAAAATTGAAGGCATAGAGTATTTATGAATATGTGAAATAATATGTTCTAATTCCCTCCACAAATATACTTAACTTTAAATTCACATTGAAATCTCACTGTAGTAAGGGAGATAATACTCTGGAATACATGTAAGGACAGGGCTGTTTCATCAGGATCTGTACTACCATGCCATTTTCTTTCAGAAATGAATAAAAATATTTTCTGATCTACAAAACTCTTCATTTAATGATTGCATAGCACCTGGTAGGATGGGACCTTCTTCTGCAATTCTGGGGATTATTTGAGTAAATTTTGGTTTTCCTGTTGATTCTGATAGTAAGATTTGGAAGAGTAATATTTTGTATTCCGTTCTCTGTTGGATTGTAATGTGGATTTTTAACATCTGTAATAATTCACTAACCCCTTCTCAAGTATATTGGTAGGGAATACAAATTGCTTGTCAAAAAATAATTTTTTTTCCCTCAGCTATGTGGAGTGGCCTTTTCACTCATATAACAGAATCTTGGAATAACTTCAAAGGTCTAGATCCAGGTTATGTAACGTGGATGGATCTCATGCAGAAACATGGCTACCACACACAGAAGTTTGGGAAATTGGACTATACTTCTGGACATCATTCAGTAAGGTAATCAGATAGATTCTTCTTCTGTGAAAGGGTCAGCAGTGGACAAAACATGTAATGGTCTGTCACGTGGTTCTGTCTCCACCTGAAATGGTAGTAGCTTTAATCTAAAAGAAATTGTGTTAGGTACCTAGGAGGGATCTGTTCTGCAACTTTGTGCAGAGGCAAGCATGTCCCATGCAGCTGCACTTCACCTTTTACCTGTAGTTGGAAAGTGAATTTCAGAAGTGGTTTTGCCCAACATAAATGCTTATTTTTTATCACTGGTATTGCTCACAAAGTGAAATTCATAAACTGGTTTTGCCTTGCCTTGAACCTTCCTGGATTTATGGTTATACTAGCAGCGTAGGAAAAGCAGAACAAACAAACATAGTTACAAAAATGGAATATTAAATCATAGAATCATAGAATTTTAGGGATTGGAGTGGACCTTAGAGATCATCTAGTCCCAACCCCCTGCCCTGGCGTGGGAGAGGATTTGTGGGGTTTTTTTGAAGGCCATATGTGTTCATAGACTTGCGCTGTTTTGGTGGGTTGACCCTAGATGGACACCAGGTACCCACCAAAGCTGCTCAGTCCCCCCCCTCAGCTGGGCAGGGGAGAAAAAATGTAATGAAAGACTCAGTGGTCTAAATAAGGACAGAGAGACATCGCCCAGGCACACAGGCAAAACAGCCTTAACTCTGGAAAATTAATTTAATTTATTGCCAATTAGAAGTCAGAGTAAGGCCATGGGAAGTAAAATCAAGTCTTGAAACACCTTCTCCCTGCCCTTCCCTTCTACCCAAGCTCAACTTCACTCCCAAGTTTTCTACCTCATCCTCCCAGTGACACAGTGGGATGGGGAATGGGGACTGTAGTCAGTTCATCACACATCCCTGCTGCTTCTTCATCCTCAGGAGGAGGACTCCTCACATTCTTCTGCTCCTGTGTGGGGTCCCTCCCACAGGAGACAGTCCTCCGTAAACTTCTCCAGTGTGACTCCTTCCCACAGGCTGAAGTTCTTCATGAACTTCATGAATGAATTATTCTGTGGGTGCATCATGCTTCAGCATTTCTGGAATAGATTTTCAGTAAAGGATAATTATCCTGACAAATGAAAATTAATTGCAGTGTTACACAGACCCTTATACTTTTCTTCTGAATCACTTCTGTGCAGAGAAAATTCTGTGTTGTCTAAATAGTACTAGTCAGCACTCACCCTGCCCTTCACTGAGATAAAAGAAATGTTTTATAACATTGAAATCTGTTTATCTCTAATCTATGAAGTGACTTCAGTTTTAAAGAAGAGCAGCTCTAAGTAATTCCAGAAGTTCTGGGCTGTTCATATGATAACTGCAACACAAGTTGGCACTGAAATAAAAAAGGTTGATTGTGTATAAATATGTGGATTTGAAAAGTTTTACTTTCATTGTCCTGAACTGAAGATCATAGGTGGATTCTGACTCCAGTACAAAGACCTTCACATGAGGAATGCAAAGCTGAACAAATAGATAGTTCTTAGTCCTCACATAAATTTTATTGTGTAGGAATTAATGCAAATAAAACCCTAATGTGAGACTATAGAATAGGAATGTCGATTTTACATTGCTTAATTTTCTGTGTTGGTAAAGTACCAACTCACAATCTCGTACCCACAAACATAGGAATATTTATTCATGTTGAAGTAGTCTGAACAGGATTCTTGGCATGACGTAGGGTAACTGATGTCACCTGATAAGGTCGCTCCTATTTCTTTGTTGATTGGTAATGATGAAATGGAATTTTGCATGTGTATTTTACACTTTTTAGTGGTGAAAAGTTGCTATGGTGTGATGCTTTGACAGGAAATATTGCTGGCTTCAGTCTACAGGAAAATATCCTTTTTGTTTACTTATAATAGCTGTCTTATTTTATTCTGTTATTCTGCTGGAATAACAGGAAGAGGAATGGCATACAGAGTGCACAAGGAACTGGTTGCCATCCTGCTATGAGGATGCTGCTGGCTCATCATCTGTACAGTGATCTTAACACTGAAATCCCCTTCTTCAGTGCTGACCTGTTTTGCTGATGTCATTCATGTTCCTGGCCATTGATGCACACATTGCTTTAACCTTGCTCTCGTTTTGTCTGGTAGTGTCATATTTGCATGGGTCTTGTGGTATCATTCTAAATATCTTTGTCACAATTCTTCACAGATGAGAAAAAAATAAAACCAATTCTTTGGTTTGCAAAACTTTAGCAACACCAGTATAAGTGGAATTACAATCTTTTATTTCTCTCATTCTGCCATGTATACATTTATCTACATTCGTGATAGGGTTTAGGTCTCATAAAAAGAAATTGCAGTGTAATCATTGGTCTTGGTCCAAGAGGCTAAATTCATAGGCAGTTCAAATATAATAGAAAAGCTGTAAATAAAGGGTATAACAATGCAACATTGAAGATGAAGCTTAATGAACTACCATCACTACTGACCCAGGTGAAAGTGATAACATGACAGTAACTACATCTATATTAAGTGAAATAACCAACACCCAAAAGCACACATGGAGTCTTTTTGACAGGAAGCAGAGGCTGGGCATAACTCCACAGTCCAGAGGCTGAAGATACAGCTCTTTCTCTCTGTTAGTAACCATTTCCTAAAAACTATCTTCCCCAAATCTCATTCATTCACAGCTATGAATAATTATCTTACGAGCAAGTCACATTCAAATGGCTACATTTTCATTGTGTATTTATATTTTTAACATACATAAACTTCCATAGTTACTGAGATTTGTGCTAGCAATGCACCATTTGCAAAAGGTTAGGCCAGAGCAGGATCGATTGATGTCACATAACTGATACAGCAGAAAAATTGACAATTTTATTATTAGGTAAATATGGGATTAGGGAGCAGAGGTGCACAATAGTTACTGCTTAATTGAGTAACAATTCCCCTTTATGTAGGAATTGCAAATAGGTTACAGCTGAAAGTATAGGGGAAGTTCTTCAGGAATTCATAATGCTTTTTTCTTGGAGGAAAAGTGAAGAAAACATTTTCTGCTGAGTATGTATCTTGTGTATGTATTTTCAGTAACCGTGTGGAAGCTTGGACGAGGGATGTTGACTTCCTACTCCGACAAGAAGGGAGACCCATGGTAAAACTTACTGGTGATAGGAAGCAGGTTAGAGTGATGGAAACAGATTGGTGGAATACTGATAAAGCAGTAAAATGGATAAAGGAAGAAGCTGTTAACCTTACTCAACCATTTGTCCTTTACTTGGGACTAAATTTGCCACACCCATATCCATCACCCTATGCAGGAGAAAATTTTGGATCCTCTACATTTTTAACATCACCCTATTGGCTAGAAAAGGTATGTGAAGATGAAATTTAAATATAAACATATTAACAATTTTACTTACTACGAACAGTAATTTTTTTCCCTGATTTTTCAAGTCAGATCCAGTGAGAAAGTACTTGAATTAAATGTTAAGATTTCTGTTTAAGCAAATATAAGTAAGAAATTTCTGGTATAGGAAAGGGTTTGTCAGTAGTAGTCACCAAATCATTAAGTTTGAAGTTCAGTGACTAGAAGCACATTAAAAAGAAAGAAATTGTAGCTATTCTTGTCTGTAAGTTTATTTCAGTGATGGTAGGTGCATTCTTAGTGCATTCTATATTGTGCTTGTTATAGTGTTTCTATATGTAGTCATTTTGTCTGAGTTTTACCATGAAAGATTGACTTGTCTGGCAGTATGAACATAGAACATGAAGCAGTAAGACACAACAGAAGTCTCTCTTTTCTGCTAACTTCTTCTGTGCTGCTGTAGGTTTTCAATGGTTCTAGAGCACAAAAAAAAAAAGTCCAATTATGTCCCTATGTAGAAAGCTACAAATAGCACTCCATTCCAAAGAAATATTTTATTCTCTGTCTTGTATGGTCTCTGGTTGCTGTCATTTGCCATAAAATAAAAATGTGTTAGAACAGCCTTAATTGCAGAAAGACAATGAAATAGTCTTTGCATCTGAAGAACTAGGTTAGGCTTGAAAATACTTTATATTTCAAAAAAAAACCCTCCATATGCAATTTATAGAACTTGTGGGTTTTTCTACTGGCAAACTGCCAAATCTCTTTATCTAGGTGCACCAAAAATACAAATACTTAGGAAAAAAAGGATATACAAATAAAAGTTGAGAGATGTGGGTTTCTTTGTAATAGTGAGGGTTGTTGGTTCTTCTGGGAATGGTGAGAAGTTTGTGGGGAGAGGAAGAGCATGGGCTAACAAGCCTTCATTTACAGAAAGTGGGATCTAGCTTAGTTATTAAGGAAAACTTGCTAGATGCTAATTGCAAAGTTAGATGTGTCTTGGGAAGTGGTGGTACCTTTTTCCAAGTCACAGGCAGAGTTATAACATCTCTGGCAAATATTTGTCATCCTTAATCCAGTTAGATTACTTAAACTCCATCATTTGCTGAGGTCCTTTCCACCACTGTGTATACATACTGAGTTGTGTGAATGACATATTACCATTTATTGACTATTGTCTGGTTCTCTGGGCTGTATCCTTGTTTTGGTCGTGGAAAAAAGTTTTTGAAAATGACAGAGACGAGCTTATGAAGCAGTTGGATTGCAAAGATGAAGAGCTGAGTTAAATGCCCTGTTTACTGGGGCTCTGATAGAGAATGGAGTATCATCATGATACGTTTGTGAGACCCTGTGTTGTTACACAGATGATCCCCTGTATTTTATACAAGCTGTCACTTTTTCAGGGTGTGTGGCTTCTTTCCTAGCTATGAGTTACAATAGACAGGCAAAGGTGTCATGACTTGTGAATCCTTAAAACTACATTGTCATGCTGTAGAAAAGTATCATGGATAGAGAAGGACACTTTTTGCTCCCATTATATCTTAAGCAGCTAATAAATATCATTTGAGAATTCTAAAATACAACTTTATGTAGCCAAGGACCTTGAGCAATAGGAAGATGACTGAACTAGTTGTCTGCTACTAATTTATCTTCTGTGATTTCTTCTAGGAGCCTGTTTTGTATAGAGACAAAGGAAACTTAGATTTTGGTGGTCTTGTTTGACTATTACAAATCCAGACTTTAGCACTGTGGGACTTGAACTCCTGCAGTCGTATGAGCCTATTTAGCTCTCGGTCTCTTCCTCCAAGTAGCAAGTGATAGGATGAGAGAAAATGGCCTCAAGTTGCACCAGGGGCAATTTAGACTGGATATTAGCAAAAATTTCTTCACCAGAATACTTGTCTAGCACTGGAACAGGCTGCCCAGGCCAATGGTGGATTCACTATCACTGCAGAGATTTGAACGAAGTGTATATGTGGCACTTAGAGACATGATTTAGTGGGATCCTTGGCAGTACTGGGTTAATGCTTGGTCTCAATGATCTTAGGCTTTTCCAACCTTAATGATTCTATAATTATATGACTTAATGCATCTGCTAGATATTAGGAGAGAATATTGACTGTTGTGGGAGGTGGAATGTTGCGGGTATTGGAACACGTGGCTAGTAACATCACCGATGGTCAAAGACACACCATGTGCTTGAGAGACAGACATTGCGCTCCCCAGACAGCTCTTTCTTTGTCCCACACCTTGGGACAAAACCAAATTGGGTTTATCAGGGACTGATACTTAAGTTGCCACACCAATAAACAGGGATGTGATGCTTCTAGGGACAACTTTGGTCTGATTGCTTTTGTGCTGAACAGAGCCCCTTGGACAGTAAGTATCTCAGTTATTTCATCAGGAACCAGTGCTGCCCTTGTTAGAGGCCAGCCCAGGAGTGGAGCTGTGCCTGCAGCCCTGGGACTGCTCCACAGACCCGGGAGTTGGTGTGCCATATAGTCGAGTCCTCAGGTCTGTTTGTCAGACATATTCTGAGGTAAATGAGAGCAACAGGTGTGGGTTTAGTATTTAATAAATTGTAAGTTTTCCATACCGAGGTTACATATCTGCTTTGTAGTAATTTGTGCTTAAAGTCTACAATGTAGAACTAATTAACTGTTAAATGCAGCACTTATTTAAGGGAACGCTTACAAGTATGACAGCCTAGGCTTTAGCCTAGTCAAACTTTTAGGCTCTGAAGCTACTACCGCAGCACACAATATCTGTGAGTGTGCTTGAATATACAAATCTGTCACTACTTGAAATTGATTGGCTTTTTAGTTTCACGCTGTGTAATAAACGGATTGACATCTGTAGAAACAAATAGGAGAGCATTAGAAAATTGGACGAGCATAGTCAGTTCTTCTTATCAAGATGTCAAGACTTGTCATCACTGCCCTGGGTACTTTCCAGACTAAATGAATTTCCGTGTTGTTCTGTACTTACTCTAGAGTACAATTCTAGAAGATTGTTCTGTGCTATCACTTTTAAAATAAATACAGCAGCTGGTAAAGTACATATTTCTGACGCCTAGCCTTAGTTTCTAGTGGTTTCTTACAGCTGTATTTTAAAATTATTTGATACCCATGGAAGTAGGTGAAAATAGCAGCACCATGTAACAGATAAGCAGCTGGAGTTTCTTGGACCACAAATTGAGAACTGTGAATTTATGCTAATAAGTTTTTAATTAAATCTGTGGTTAAAAAAATATTTAATTCAGTTGCTAAAGTAATGTTAATTTCCTCTTATTTTTAGGTAAATTTTGAAGCTATTAAAATACCCAAGTGGTCTTCTCTTTCAGAGATGCATCCAGTAGACTATTACTCATCATACACCAAGAACTGCACAGGAGAGTTTACAACGGAAGAAGTGAGAAATATTAGAGCATTTTATTATGCAATGTGTGCAGAGACAGATGCCATGTTGGGTAGGTAATGTTTCACTATACAGTGGGTTTTCTAGTTCTGATTTTTTTAAGACAAGCTGATAGGGCTGATTTTGGGGAAAAGAATGGAAAACAAAACACTGCCATTCAGATGTGGGAGTAAGTCATGTGGATGTTGCACTGTAGAAAACCAGTAACTGCAACATAAAATTGCATGACCCATGCACAAGAGGAACTAATTGCTTTTTGATTAACGACTAACTGAAATAATGGAAATACTTTTGTGAAGGGAACAGACTGGCAAAGCAGAGCTGGAAGGAAAAATAAGTTTTAGGGCCTAAGTAGTTTTCCTTAAAGATTGATTTCAAATATGTAGACTGGATAACAACTGTTACACATAGGCTAAACAATAAGGTTACATTTGGAGTTTCCCCTTGAATATTACTGAAAGTTAAGCAAAAATAATTAATTGGACATTCAGAATTCTTAGTTTGCAGTAATATCTACATACATAAAATTATCATGCAAAGTGGTCTTAACTTACAGTATTTTATTTCTTCATTTGAAAAGTGACAAGAACAACAATTTGATTGCTTACTAACATGAAATTCATGAATAAATAAACTAATCTTAGCAATGTTAGATTGATAAAGTAAATTAAAAGACACAGAATTACTCTTCCTCGTTCTGTGAATGAAAAGAGATCAGTGTAAGCCTGACAGTTTTAGGGAATGAAGGGATTTCAGAGTAACTGCACTGGGGTTTGATTTTGTAATGTGTTTTAACTAGTCTGTTCAAGCAAGAATCATCTTAGTGTTTTAATATTTAGGGTGCATAAGTGCTTTGGTTAATCACCAACTTCATTGATCTTGGCCCTGTCTTTGTTGCACAAATGTACATCAGAAAGAGGGGAGTGTACGTTGTGTCTTCATTGCACCATTGAACATGCAAGAAGAGAGGAGTTTCCAAGCCTCTGACTAGGAGGTTTCCTTGAGGTTTGCATGCTGCTTTTCAGGTACCAAAGTTGGAAGAAGTATTTTGAATATAACCTTTTTATTATCTTTTTGTTGGCAGGTGAGATTATTTCAGCTCTGGGAGATACTGGGCTTCTTAGAAGAACAATCATTATATTCACTGCAGATCATGGAGAACTTGCGATGGAACACCGTCAGTTCTATAAAATGAGCATGTATGAAGGAAGTTCCCATGTTCCTCTTTTAGCGATGGGGCCAGGTGTAAATGAACAGCAGCAAATACCAAATGTAGTATCTCTTGTGGATATATATCCCACTATGCTTGGTGAGTTAAGTAATTTCAAGTGAAAGTTTTTTTCCTAGTTACCATTATTATTATGCATTTCTATTATAGTCAGAATTATTTCTCTACTTATTGAGACAATACAGTAACACAACAGAAGCTAATCTATCTGTGGAGCATACATATGGACTTAATACAAAAAGTAAAAAATGGATGAAAAAATTAAATAAAGGACCCACTGATGTTCCTTATTACTATTGCTGTCATCAGGGGAATGACACTGACTGATTATATATAGGATTATTTGTTACTAAAAAAATGTGATGAAAACCATACAGATGCATTTTAGATGTGAGTAATCCTTTCTACTTTCATACCCAAAAGTTTACTATAGAAATTACAGTGTAACTGGGTCCAGAGTAAACCTGAAAATGTGGCAGGTTCATTAGCTTATTGAAGGAATGTCTTTTATGAAGGCTCATGTGAAAGTAATGTGATAAATGCTTTGTATAGGGAATGTACAATTGATCTGGGTGAGCATAGTAAGATATGATACTTGATATCCATTCTTACCTTATTAGCTATGAAAATACTTAGTATGGGGCAGAGAATCAAATAAAAAGAACTGACATTAAATTACTTAGACGGAAATCACTTTTAAAAATGAATTTTTGAACAGTTGTCTGTGATAAATCATGCAAGAGATGATTCTCATTGGAAGTAAACATCAGGTGAAGTTGCTGTTCGACGCTTTTTGTGTGATCTTTCAGGCTGCCAAACATAAAAATGTTATTTTCAAGCCAGTCTGCAAAGCTTGCTCTATAAGAGGTGTCACATGTACACTGCAATTGGCTATGAGAACATGGGGCAATAAGTAAAGATATACTTCCAGCAGTAAATGTTTGTGAAAAATCTCTTCTGTATTGTTTTAAGTGGATTTTCTAAAAAAAAGGAACAAAAGTTATTTATCTGTCTGTATTGCCTCAAAATGTTTGAACCAGTTATCCAGTTGAAAATAGGATATAAAATCTGAGTGGCTTTCTCTTCCATATTTTGATATAAAATCTTTATATATATATATAATCTGTATTAGATACGGATTTTATATAAATTATGCTATCATATGTAAGAGTTTAAAATCTCTGGTTTTTTCTTCGCTGTCCCTTTTCCCCAGATGATGTAATTAGTCAGGTGTTTTAACATCCTTCTGTCTTTTCGTCCCATTGCTTTTGCCCAAAAGTTTGTGTGTATAGTCCTTTTCTTCTCTTCTGGCAGTTCTCCTTTTCTGTAATCTGAATGTCAAAAAGGCATGTATGGTCACGATGAATGTGAAAACACAAAGAACCATCTCTGTCTCCTATCTATTATGTCCTCAGTTTGCATGCTCTTGCTGACAGGAGGAAACAGATTTCAAGTCCTTCTTTGGTGATACATGTAATCCCTTTGTGCTGCCTCAGGGAAATAGTCTATCTTAAGGTGCTATCCAAATGCTTTGCTCAAGTCTTCCTCCTTTACTGATTTTGGAAGAGGTGCAGATATTTGGATTTCAGCAGAATGTGAGTGATAAGGATAATTCAGCCAGAAGTGCAACAGCTCTTGCATTTTTTAACAGTGTGTAGCATGACCTTTCCTCCAGGCAGCACTGGCTTTGTTGGTCTTTATGGAAGTACTTTGGGCTCTCTGTTGGAAAAGCAGGAGAAGGTGCCTGGAGTATTCTTTGTACATGCAGAATGCAGTTACTGCAAGTAATAGCATTACTGGTTTAGGATGACAGAAGAGGAATGCCTATATCCCTTTTTAATTTGTTGGAATGCAGTATGTATTTGTTTAAGATTTTAGCACACACACTGAAGCTGCTGGGTTTTAAATGTTACAGGTCTTCCTGCTTAATCAGGTGCTGGCTGGTTTATTTACTGGAGGAAGAACTGCAGGTTAATGACCAGTATAAATGCTGTAGAGACAGAGGGCATCAAGGAAGATACATGCTGCTGAGGGAAAAAGTCACATATGAGCAATTTATATGCACAGAGCTTTGCCACTCAGCAATTAAATGCTACCACGGTGCTCTGTGAAATGGAAGGTTTTGAATTTTGAATGACTATGGGCAATGCTCAGTGGGGTGATTAAAAATAGCAGTACTGTCAGACTCATTTTTTTAGGATGTGCTGAAGTTTAGGTAACATACTTGGGATTCTTAGCTATGTTTTTCAGAATATCTAGGAAAGACCCCTTCAGCCTTTTAATATTGACCTTATCTTCAGGAGCTAGAGACACTTGTAAGTTGACGCTGAGGAGCTTATGGATCAGCATCTTCTAGGAGCCATCTAGTAGACTGTGGAGTCATACAGTGTTTTCCAGACATGCACTGTGTTGATGCCACCTCTGATGCCATCTTTATCTCCAGTCCTGCAGAGAAGCAAGTGGTCCTGCTCCTCAATTTCCCTACCAGTTTTAGGTGATAACCATAATGGCCACCTTTTGTAAAGCATTTTGTTACTCACCAATGAAAAATGCTAGATAGCAGCTTAGCACCATTATTATCAAAGAAATGAATGGTTACACCATGTGGGATGTGGAGCTTTTTAGGGTCTTTTAATGGTATCACATTCTTTTTCTCCTGCCAAATGTAGTCAGAGCAGAAGGGAAATGTTTAAAACCATGATTAATAAATAAAAAAAGCACCATCCACGGAAAGAGACTATTGTGATTGCTTTTAGCAAACTTCTGTTGGAGACTGAGTTAGATGTACATGGTACTGCATTTGATCAAGATGGTGGGCAACTTGCCTTGAAAAGTTCCTTAAGGTTTTTTGAATTGTTTGTTTTGGGGTTCCTGTGTTCCACAAGAAGAATAATTAGGAATTCACATTTTATTACCAAAATAAAATTTACATTCAGATACCTGTAGCATTGTGTTAGGCTTTTTTAATCATGAAAACTGCAATCGCGTTTTGATTGTGTATATCTTCCCTTAGACATAGCAAGAATTCCTGTCCCACAGAACCTCAGTGGATATTCTCTTATACCACTGCTGCGTGAAAAGGCTGAGACAGAAGTGTTGCCCAGAGGACCTCGGCCCTCATGGGTGCTGAGTGAGTTCCATGGGTGCAACGTGAATGCTTCTGCATATATGCTGCGAAGTGGCAAATGGAAATACATCGCGTACTCAGATGGCCATTCAGTTCTGCCGCAGTTGTTTGGTATGTTACGACTTTCATGTCCTGACTGACTTACTAATTTATTTAAATACAAATTGTCTCTTAACTGATTTTTGGTTGTTGCAGACCTTACTTCCGATCCAGATGAGCTAAAAAATGTTGCCACGGAATTCCCAGGAGTTGTGCATTCCTTGGACAAAATACTCCGCTCTATAGTAAACTATCCAAAGGTTTCTTCTTCTGTTCAGGAGTATAACAAACAACAGTTTATCAGCTGGAAACAAAGTTTGGGTCAGAATTACTCTAGCACTATTGCAAACCTTAGGTGGCATCAAGACTGGTTAAAGGAACAAAAGAAATACGAGACTGCAATTGACAAGTGGCTTGGTAAGTAGATAGAAACAACCTTGATTTAATATGACTGAGGATATGAAAATATTATGTATTTGCAATATTATACTGTATTTCAAGTGTTAGAATTATTGTCTTACATAAACTATTTAAAGCAAAGACTCTGAACAATTACTGTTTTGTGTTAGAGAGCCAAGAGCATTTTATATAACTAGCACGCACAACAAAACTACGTGTTTTACGTGTGTTTGTTCTGTGATACTTAAGTGTATTAAGTGTACTTAAGGGTAGCATGGAAATACTCATCATGTGGATTGAATATTTAGCATTAGAACTCAATAGGAATTTCCATTTATGAGGACAGACTAAAGCAAAGATTGTACCAGTTACAGTGGAATCTGCTGGATGGATTATAAACCCACATTGAATAATCCACTTTAGAGAAGCTGTAACAGTTAAAATATAATCGAATGCTAATAACAAGTATTGGTCTGAACACAGATGTGGTTTATTAAACTGCTTACTATTTCCACATTCCTGTGTTTGACTCTCCATCTTTGCAAGATCTGCTTGCTAATCTCTTGCTTTTAGATCTGGTACTTACCACACCCTGCTGTTTAAAATTTCATAATATACATAGGCTCCTAATTGAACATGTGTGCAAGTGAAAAGGAATCTGATCTCTGCACATGGTTAGATTGGGTGAATGTTAAAAAAATCCCCTCTGGCCAAACCCGTGAGTAGAGCAGTTCTCAGAAAAGTTTGTTAAAAAAGAGGAGTGTGATTTGCATAGCATAAGATGAAAATTACTTGAATAAATAAACTGCTTGCTTAAATGTTATGCAGTTAGATTTTGCAAGTACATGCTTTAATGCACATCCCTGAGTAGAGAACTGAAACCTTGAAATGTACACAGAGGAGACGCAATTGCAGCTTGCAGGAAGAGTTAACAGGGATGTGACAAAAAAAACAAAGCAGTTTTGGAAGATAGTGTTCATACAGCATTACAGCCAACCTTGTACAACTTACTGCTACTGCTGTGGCAGAGTTGGGGTTTTTTTGGTAGGCAAGGAATGAACTAATAGGTAAAACACCATTCATACCTTGTTGTACATGCCATTAGAATAATTCTTAAAATGAGTTCAGGTAGGGATAGAATTACTTAAACAAAATACATGTCTTGGCAGTGTAATGTAAATGGGCTGCATAATTGGAGAAAGTATTTGTAACCATATCAAGGCTTGTTCAAGAGGGAAAGGAATAAGGAAATTTATCACTTTCCAGAGGTCTGGACAGAATGCAGTACATTGTACAGAATGGTGAACTGGGTGTGTTTTGTGTGTGCATTTATTAATGACTGCATGTTTAAAGAAATTACTAGGGAAAATCATGTTTTGTCAGTTGTTGACAGTGGTTTCTTTGAATATATGAGCTTTCAATATCCACTAATTGATAAATGTTATGTTTACAAAAGTGCTGTTTGTGATACTCTCTGACATGGAAGAATAAATCAGAAAAACAAACTTCTTGCTGTAATTTCTTGCAACTACATCTTGTGTCAAACACTGTCCAAAGAAGCCCATTGTGTGTGGGAGGCTTCCAGACAGTGCAGGAAACCCCAGGAATGTGCCAGCTTGCAGTGCAGCACTACCATGTCAGGATGTAGGGATGCTCATTTGCAACACTAATCAAATGAGGCATGCAACGTGCAAGGTTGGCTAACTAACAAAGGAAAATTCTGTTTTCCAAACATGCCAAATGAGTTATGCAGTATTAACACTGAAGAGAGCCTGTGGAGTGAAAGGGAGAAGGGAGCAGGCTGGAATGCCAACAGGTTCAAACTTAGTGATTAGATGTATCCAGGTCAACACAGCCTCCTGAGATGTATCTGAGGCTACCAAGGGTATTGGCCTAGTCAGCTTCTGCACTCTGCTTGTCTTCCAGTGCTTTCAAAGACAGGAGAGGTATCACTGTCCTGATGAGCAAAAATGGGAACTGTTTTTGTAAACACAAGGTCCTGGTGGTTACTGAAGAGGCAAGAGACTACGATTGTGAATTTGCCTACAAATCGCATGAAAATAATCAGAATAAGTAGCCAACTTGCTGAAAAAATAAATGAGTAGGGAAATCCAGACTGAATGTACTTGGGCAATGGCCTATCTGACCTACTTTAATGTGGAAATATTGTCTATATAAAATTACTGTAAGTTCAAACTGGCTAAAATCAAGCTGTAATCAGATGCAAATATAACGAAGGCCATTTTTGAACTTTGGCTAGGCCTCCTGCATGCATGAAAGGGAGAGGATATGATAATTGAGGATAATTATGCAAAGTAATTAGTGTAAGAAGCAAGAAATCACTAACTAAATAGAGTACTAATCAGTGTAACCAATGAGCACTAGTTTCTTTTTTTGCTGAAATGTGTAAATAGTAAAAAGTTTGGATAGTTGGTATGCACATTATGTGGGGTGATCACCTATGCATCCAGTGCTGCAATAAATGAATGCCTGCTTCTTAATACTACATTGGTGCATTGAATTTTTCTTCCCAATTTCAATGACAAAGCTCAGTAGTAGAATCCAAAAATCAAAAAGTGGGAAAGCTGGTCAAATAATGTCTACAAAAATTTTGTTATTCTGTTTGGTACTTCTTTATTAAGTATTTTACTACTTTAGTAATTTGAATGCAGGAGTAGGAACCTTTTTCTTATTACACATGAGAAAATGCACCCAGGGAGAGCTGTCAGCACTTTTGAAGATAGGCTAAAATTCAGAATAGTCTTGATTAGCTGAAAAAATGTTCTGAAATCAATCAGGTAAAATTCATAATGGCTTAATTAAAGGTCAAAGTGGAAATGGAAAAATCCTGAAATTGTGAGCAACAAAGTGTCTGGGCTGCAGTTTTACAGAAAAAAAGAAAGCCTCACACACTTGGACATTTTAAAGAAACATAAGCAGAGTATGAATCAACAGCGATGTTCCAGGACTGAGCCCTGTATGACTGCTGCCTCTGTGGCATGCGGGACCAGGGACAGTTCCAGGGCCAGGGCTGGGTGGGGGAAGCTGCAGTGTTGCCAGGGGTGTGGGTAGTTGATTTTACCACTCATTTCCATGTACTCTAGTTGGCATGACAGAAGAATGCTCTGTTCTCTCCCCAGGCAGTTTCTAAAGGATGGGCATATTCATCACACCATGGGCCTTGTGCTTCCCTCTGCACTGCAATCAAGAGATCCTGATCTGCGAAATTACTGTGGGCCTATCTGGAGTGCACCACCCTGATACTAACCCTGATTATGAAACGAATCTTATTCAGAGATCCATTTTAGATGCATGAGGCATTTTTTACTGGAAAAAAAATTACTTTTGACTTTGTACAATTAAATACTATTCACAACTATATATTCTTGGACTATTTTGCTGTTGCCAAATCTTTTATCAAAATAAAATGCTTATGAAATGCATCATTTGTCATTTTATCCTGGAAAAATCCTCACCATTTTTCCAGTAAGCTTTGACTTTAACAAATCAATGGTTCCATTCTTATTTTTCCCACTGTGCAACTGATGGTGATGAGACACCGATGGTTTGGCAAAGGCACCGACCATGAGCTGGAGGTGTCTTGGGAAGGAGTTCAGAGGATGAAAACAGTGACCATGCACTGCAGCCTTGATTTTAGGTTGCACCTCTCCAAAATCAAAGCATCTTGGAGACACAGAAGGCTGACAAGGCGTTTCCCAGGGGGTAAACAGAGGTTCGCTTTGGGAACTGCTGCTCAGCATTGTGCTGAGATGTGCTGGTAGATAGAGCTGAGAAGGAATGGGCATACACCCCGGGTGAGGTAAGCAGCTGAAAAGCTGTGAGAAAAAGAAGTAATCCACCAACTGTTTTTGTTCTGGCATATTTTTCTGTGTGAGAAGTTTATTAGATTAGAGTGCAACATGGTACATATAGTGAGAAGGAATGTTCAGAGCACCAGTGTATGCAGTTTACAGGTCACAAGGAGGCAGTTCCTGCCACTTGATTGTAGTGCAAATACAACTTTGGAAGTGTAATTAGGAAGGTCAGAGCAGGTTTTCTGTGGTGGTGCTTTTATCTGTGGAGCTTTGCTGAAGACATTTTGGGTTGGGCCTTGCGAGATCGAGAGAATGCAAAGCTATACGTGCATATAGCTGAGAAGGTAAGTGAACAGTACTGGTGGTTTGCTGCTCTTTATAGATATCAAGGAGAAGGTAAGTGTCAGCACTGGGGTTTTGTTGAGGACCTTTTATATGCGAGCATCTGCAGGATGTTCTAACTTTTGAAGCTCAGCACCAAGAGAGTCAAAAAGTGTGCAGGTCCTCATAGGTGAGAAGGAAGCAGTGTGAGGTAAGTAGCTGAAAAGCTGTGAAGAAAAGGGATAAGCCAGCAACTGTTTTTGACATGGCACATTTTTCTGTGCTGCAGGTCTACCAGCTTCTGCGGGACTGAATTGTGTGCAGTATACAGGCTGGAAGGCTTTTTGTTTCAGGAACTTTTGAATGGGAGCTGCTGCTGGAATTTTAAGTTTAACAGCTTGACTCTGTGATAGTGAAAAGGTACTCTGGGCCATATAGCTGAGAAGGACCATGCAGAACCCTAGTGAGAGGTAAGTAGCTGAAAAGCCATGAGGAGAAGGGGTCACAGTTCTCATGGTCAAAATCCTGGCGGGTCATGAATTCCTTTATGAAGTTAAAAAAATGTTTTGTTGTATATCTTATAATTGCACTTAAAGCTCCTCTCCTCAAAACTCAAAAGCATTTTCCCTGTCTGATCTTCAGTGGCTTCCAGTGGTTCAAGACCTATCTGCCAGCAGAACTGTGTTCATCCCAACCCAACTGAAATATTTGCTTTTCCTTAAACAAACAGACCATTGTTTGTTATTCAAAGGTTCTATTTTGTCCATTCAGTAAAAGTTTACCAGCATATTTGTAAGCAATCTGGGCATTAATCTGGTCTTGATAGGTAATCCCTACTATTACATAACCCTCATATACTATCTGTTCTGTTCCAGGATGCTTGACATTCCAATGGGAATAGGGCAATGGTGCAGACCAGGCAGTTGTCTCATCGCCTGTTCAGTTATTTTTAAGGTGAAGCCAAGCTTTGTTTCAAATATAAAATGGAGTAATTTTAAAAGCTCCACTGGAGATACTCCAAATACTTACAGTTCATGCACAAGCTGCTGTGCAGTGAAGTATTGAGGCACTTGGCTAATGAAGATATCATGTACATTCAGCATTTGTTTGTTTTCTAGGTGAGATATTCTGATCTCTTACAACTCCCTTCTGGTCTCTAACTCTTTGATTTTAATGTTTTGTTCTGTAGTTGAACCAGAGGGAAGCCAAATCTGACAGACAAACATCCTCTAAAGCAACAGAACTCTGTTTGCTCACTCTTAGGATAACTTGCCTTACCGACACTAGAATGTGTGACATTGATAAAATAGTCTGAATAAATAAGCAAAGACAGTTACATAATTTGAGGCAATGTCTTCTATTAGACAAGACATTGTGTGCTTTGACTGTTTTCCACTTCAACTTTTGGGTCAAGTAATTCCATTATAGAATCATAGAATCATTAAGGTTGGAAGAGACCTTTAAGATCATCAAGTCCAACCATCCACCCACTGTGACATTGATAAAATAGTCTGAATAAATAAGCAAAGACAGTTACATAATTTGAGGCAATGTCTTCTATTAGACAAGACATTGTGTGCTTTGACTGTTTTCCACTTCAACTTTTGGGTCAAGTAATTCCATTATAGAATCATAGAATCATTAAGGTTGGAAGAGACCTTTAAGATCATCAAGTCCAACCATCCACCCACTACTACCACTGTAATCCCTACTAAACCATACCATATCACCCAGTGCCAGATCCACATACCTCTTAAACACCTCCAGAGATGGTGACTCCACCATCTCCCCGGGCAATCTATTCCAGTGCCTGACCACCTTAACAGTGAAAAAAATGTATTCTAATCTCCAGTCTGAATCTTCCCTGTCTCAGCTTATGACTGTTGCTTCTAGTCCTCTCACTGCAGGCATGGCAGAAGAGACCAGCCCCCACCTCTCTACAACCCCTTTCAGATAGTTGTAGAGAGTGATGAGGTCACCTATGAGCCTTCTCTTCTGCGACTGAACAAACCCAACTCCCTCAGCCATTCCTCATAAGACATGTTTTCTAGACATTTTAAGAGCCTCGTTGCCCTTTGCCAGACATGCTCCAGTGCCTCAATGTCCTTTTGAAAGTGAGGCACACAAAACTGAACACAGTACTTGAGGAACAGAGAACCAGAACACCACAAACTAACAAATTGCCACCAGCAAATCAAATGCTACCTCACTGTGAGGCTCAAAACCCACCTCTAATCAGGTAATGTTCAGTATGAGATCACTGTATCATGTCTTACTGCAATCTAGTCTTGCTCAGTGTTTTGCGTTTGGAGACACTATAGGTATATGGACCAGAATGTTTTCACCTGATATGTGCTGAAGAGAACAAGCATAAAACACATTTTCCAGTGCACTGATACCTACCTACTGCTTTGTTAAACCATATCACATGGAACAAAATGGAAAGTAGCCTCACTGAGCTACTGTAAATAGTGCAATGAAAGGAGAAAGACATATTTCCAGACAACTAATTTCGGTTGAATAAGCCACGACTAAGGCACTCAAGGTTTTTAAGATACAAGAACTTTCTAAAAGAAATTCTAGCTGTGTTATTTTTAGTGTGCCTTGCCACATCTAGTAAAATAGTAAATAAAAGTACTTCTTTGCATATTGTTATGCCAAAAATAAGGATCACTCAAAATGGAAACTGTAAATAAGGAGGCATGGTTCCAAATTTTAGCAAATACTTTGAAAGAATGAAGTGTGAAGTGCCCAGAAGGATTTGAAACCCTCCACTTTATGTAAATATATTTCCGTGAATTCAGAGTAAATGGTTAAGCTTTGTGTCTCTAGACAGCAGGTGAAACTTTTTGCTTCTTGCAGCAGAGGGATCTGATTCCTCTAGGGAACCCTAAGGAATATGAAAACTTCAGTTGAACAAGCACAGAATTCATTTCTCTGGCTGTCTTATAGAGCAGGGCAAAGGAGTTAGGCAAATGTAGTATCAGTTGAATATGAAAACGTGGATCCAGTTTATAATCACAGAAGTGCTTTGAGCACTATGCAGGATTTGGATTTGGTAGCAAGAATATCAATGCAAAACTTGAACAAAATAAATAAGTAGGCCCCAAATCAGCAATGCACTTAAACCACTACCACACTTGAAGTGAAATGGGAGTAGCTCCAATATTTAAAACTTCCATTCAAGATAATCCATATCTATCACTATCTATCTATCTATCTATCTATCTACCTACCTACCTACCTACCTATCACAGTTAAAGCCAGGTGTGTAGCTATGACCTTCATCTATCACATCAGCACTGAAACCCAAACGTGACATTTGTTAATGCTTATGGTGTCTTTAAGGAAGAATGGGATGCCCTTAAGGCTCTACAGGACTAACTCTCACTTTTGCTCCTTATTGCCTATTGAAGAGAAAGATCAGGTAGATTTACAACTAAATTTCAATGACTTCCCTTCTTGAATCAGAATAAAGTGTTTTTTCCAACATAAAAGTGCCTTTGCTTTCGGAATACTGTTATGCAGTGACATTGTAAATTAAGTAGCACTCATTTAACTTTTAAAACTTTGCTTTTGGCTACAAAAGGAATGGAACAGAAATTCCTAGTGGATTTCACATCAGAGTTGACATTGCATCTGAAACCAATTCTATATGTAAGATATATGACTAGAAAACCCCTTTTCCAAGTTGGTTGTTATGCTGGGTTTTCTTCTGTTTGTTTGGTTTTGGTGTTGTTTTTTCATTTTGTTTTCTTAACCTGTAACATCTCTTGTTTTCTTCAGCATGACAATAAACAACTGAGACTTCTTGGGAAATCTCTCATATGGTAAGTCTAAAATGTATTATTACGCATCATTACTTAACATTTATGGTTTATGTTGACATTGAAGCTTTTTTAGTCTATATTTAGGCTAGCATATTTAGGCAGCTAAATACCTTTTGCTGGAACTAACTTCTTAAAACAGTAGTTTTATTTGTTAATGGAAGCACCTAAAGGGGTTGTAAGTTTCTGTGAAGTTCTGCAGGTTGCTTTCTTTATTGCATTCAGCAGAGCAAGCACTTTTAGTTCTTGTTGTCACTTGATGTTTTTTAAATAAATATGACTAAACTGCACAGGCCATAGCTTCCTAAACTGCTTAAGATGTACTGATACCTGTTTGTGAACCACTTCCAAGGGATTGTAAGGGGCCATTAAGAAATGTTTGTTTCCACATTGTCTGGCTTTGATGACTTGGTGTAGGGGGCTGAAAACAGCGACCCCTGGACTGTTTGCCTCAAGGCTTGTTGAGTCACAGGTCTCCAGCTGCTGATATAATGAGGCACACATGTTCACCACCTACACCCTCTGAATGCATCCCTTCCAGCTGCTGAGATAATATGCACCATTGTCCACAATAGACATCACTTCCAGATACCGAGATCAGGGGGCTGGGAATTGCTCAACTCCAGGGAAACTGACCAATCAGTGCCCTGAGAGAGCAGCATACTGTAAAAAGGACCAGCATCCAGAGCATGGCATACTTACCACCGAAGAAAAGGCGACTATGGATCATCAGAATGCTGCTGGACCTATGGTGGTGACTATCTCTGCTTTCACATACCAAATCTTGCTTACTTCTAACTATCCCCCTTTCCTGTTTCTAACTCTCCTATTGTCCCTTCTCTCTTCCTTGTGTGACCAATAATAAAAATCTCACTTCCTAATAATGTTTTGACCTCGTTTGCGTCTTAATTCACACTGGGGAATTAATTGAACACACCCAAGTCTTATCAGACTGGAACAGTGATGAACATTTTGATGCTGGTTGTTGCCTGTGTGGAGATGCTTACAGTATCAGTGTTCTGTGATGGTCATAATACTGTATGAAATTATTAGATTTTGAAGACCATATAAATGCAGAACTTTAGTTAGTTTTAAAAATCATCTTAAAATGACTTGCCCAAATAAGACTTCCACGGTTCCCCATCTTACTTTTCAATCTCTCCATACAACAAGTGACAGCTCACTCTCAGATTCCCCCTTAAGTCAACTTTATCTTGTATAATCTTCGAATAGCATGCTTACCTGAGGCTGTATCCACACTCTATGCACTGTATCCACACTCTATCCACAGCAAAGCAGAGAATACACTAGCAGTATGGTACGTAATAAGAGAAGGACAAGATTCTCAGTGTCAAGTTAGTGCGCAGCAAATAATGACATTTTGGTTGGATCCAATTTCCATCCCTCCCCAGTCCTCCTTTCCCCAAGACAGGTTCAGCCTTCTTACCCTAGTAACTTCCTATGCTTTACATAATATTAGCAGGAGTACATGTTTTTTACTGTCTTTAATCTAACATTAATAGAAATAAGTTGAAGTACTCCTGTATTTTTTGGCATTTAAAACTTCAAGCAACTTTGAAGAAAGCAAGGAAGCTTTCTGTGCAGCTTTTCAGTGAATTTGCAAGTCTGCCTCTTCTCTACTCAGTTTCATCGTATCTGCTGATTGTCCTTGGCTGTCATCTTTTAAGCTTACTGTGTTTATAAATCTGTTAAAAAAAAAAACACCACAAGCCCAAGGCAAATCTGGTCTACCTTTTATTTTTTCTCCTCTGAAAAAGCTGAAGTTCTTGTCACCTTATTCTGTGGTCTGGACTTTGATTCCCATCCTACCTGTAAGAGGGCAGGACAAATTTTAACCTACATCTACACTAATCTACAGGAACAGGATCTTTGACACAAGGTGTCTTCAGGCAACATTTGTAAACATAGTATGTGATAAAGTCAAGACACTACTGAGTTGAGGCTGTTGTAACTCCCTGTAACATATGGTACAATATCACAAGACATTATGCTTGAGTGTTGCAGGCACTTAAAACTAAGATTTATTATTGCCAACATTTTTCTTTCTTTCCTTCAGAAAGCTGCATGTCAAAGGTCTGATTTCTGTCTTGGTTTTGATACAAAGAAAGTAAATAGTGAAGCATTTTATCAGGATGTTCTTTAGAAGAGCTTATGTTAGCAAACCTAAGTTAGCGTACTTGTAGGATTGCTTAAGATGTAAACGGATGTAAATGATAAAATTCAAGGATAACAAGAAGTTAAGAGGAAGATAAACAATACTACCAGTTCTGAAGACTAGCAACAGGAAAACAGGACTATAGAGCATGCATTAAACTCAAAGGTAAAAAGTTCACTGCGATGAAGACTACCAGCCTTCCTCCTGAAGACCCCCAGACAACCACTGGAAGCTGTTGGACCAGCACCAAGTGGAGGTGACGAAGGAAGAGAATATGATAATGAACTAATTACATTGATATACACCCATTCCTAGAAATAGTAAATATGTACGAGCATTTAGTGTATATAAACTATGAAGTTTTTACTCCTGGTTGCACAAGTTTGGTGGAGCGATCTCCTTTGTGCCCAGCACTGAATAAACAAACACCTGCTACTCAGAGATACAAGTCTGTGAGTAGTTCTTTTCCAGGTTTCTCGGTATTAGTTAGTAGAAGCATTACCAATATACAAGTTTTGTACTTAACAACAACCACTGAAATTAAAGGAACGTGTGTAGCCAAATTTCAGTTTCTGTAGAGTAATGTATGTTTGGGCAGGAGAATTTATTAAAAAAACACATTAAATAAAAACCCCAGAGTCCTCATGTAATATTCCATTCTCCTCTTTTCTTTGATCACAGCCAAAAAACCTCTTTGATTCTTTCTTGTTAGCAGCTACAGGGAGGAGTACACTGGAACTTTTCAGTGAATTTGCCAAGGCTTGCTAGTTCCTTGAGGTCACTTGTCTTCCTGGGAAAGTTATACCTTTGCTGGTACAAATTTAGCAGCTGGAAAAGTACACTTTCCTCCTCATTTCCCCTTTAGTATCTCTGTGGAGGATGGACAAGGCAATCTCTGAGAATGCATGTGTTCAGTCTTGCATTTATATTGAACATTGATCACAAGATGCCTGTTGCTAATATCTTGGTGCTATTGAGTAGTGTTTGTCTTGCATTGTTCTGACATAAAATGGAAACTAAAAAGGAATTGAAAAGTCTTAGTCTGAAATCAGTGACTCAAAAGTTAGTGACTCCAAAAGGTTAGTCACTCCAAATACCACTTTGCAGGCACTCAGGCTTGAAAGCATTTATTTTTTTTACCTGGTCACATTTTATGTAATTGTAAGGGTTTATTTTATTGTTAAACTTTTGCAGTATATATATGAAGTATACCTCTTGGAGATCTTTACAGCATACTCTTTCAGGCTGTGTGTTTCACCTGTATAAGTGGATTCCCTGCTGATTGGTGCAGACTGGAAAAACAGCACCTTTCACGCTTAGCCATCAGTGTAAAATAGCCTTTGTCCTCTATGTCCCAATACCTAGAGAACTGAACCTTAGCTGAAACTTCACAGATGGAAAAGTACACAAATAACTTCTTGATTCAAATTCCAATTCCATTTTTATATGGCTATGGATCTTCTTCTTCCCTCAATACTTTCTCTTACAATGTTGTAATTTGCTGCTAAAAACCATAAATGTGTACAACTTATTTTTGTGCTTAGGTGTGATGAATGGATAAAGGCAGACAAGATAGTAAGATCAGCTGACAAGGATGTACCAAAAATCAAGCATGAAACAAAATAAAGGTAGTTTCTCTTCCTTGTTCACCTTTGTTTTCCTCAGCTTTGGTTTTGATTTATTCTTTAGTACTCCCCATTCCTCTGCTCTGGCTTTTTGATAGGCCTATGAATACTTCACAGGAAAAGTGACTTCCCAACCCTTTAAAAAGGAAAACATTTATCATCAAGGTTTTGTTTTTTTCACTTCAGAGTGGGGAGGAGAAACTTATCTTTCCATCTTTCCTGTATTTTTAAATGAAATTTATGCATGAATTTATAGAACACAATGAGAAAGATCCATTTTATTAACAGTGTTAGGAGCCAGCTCAGTGGGGTGAAATTTTGGAGTTCCCTCTGCAGATTCTGGAGAGCAAATCTATGACTAGTCCATATGTGTGTCTCTATCATTTTATTTCTGAGCATTTCTTTCAGAATGTGTTCTTTTCACACTGATATTTAGGCTCAGGTTGTGGTATACTCCTTGGGCAGCGGGCTGCAAGGAAGCTTTGCCTTCTGCCATAGGTGTCAGTGCTCCTTCTGCCTTGCCCTCTTCCTCCCCTTCCCTGCAGAATGGCAAAACCTGTGGAACCAGTGTACCAAGGCACTGCCCAACTGCCCAAGGGCCAAAACTGCCCAACTGCCCAACAGCTGCTGAGTCTCACAGCCTGCCCTGCCACCGCTCCTACATGACTGGCCGTGTTCACTCATAGAGCAGTGGTTGTGTTGCTTGCATGCTTGTTTTGGTGCTGACAGAGTTCCTGTCTTCAGTAGAAAGGTCTTGGCACGGACCATAGAAAGGTATTCGTAGTCTTTTAAACAAAGAGGAGAGCTTTCCTCTACAGGCCAAAAGTTTAAGATAACTGTAAGTCTCGTGTAAGATGCATGCTCAATTGAGACGTGTTTTTCATCCGTTCTTTCACCTAGAATAAAACAGACAGAAGGAAGAGGAGTATTCAGTGCTAAATACTCCTCCAACTCCCAAGTCACCTCCCTCTGTAACTGTAACAGAGTTCAGTAGCCATGAGTCCAGCGTTACCATCTCTGGGAGGCTGCCACCAAATCAAAAAGAGATACAAAGCATCAGAAGTGAAATGGATGACACAACAGATGCTCACAGTGTTGCAGGGGAGCTGCAAGATCTCCACTCTGAGGGAAATATTTTTCCAGCATGTCTTGATGCCAGTGTCAGCTCCAGTAGGAGCAATCAACCAGAGCCTGAGCATACTGGAAATGGTAAAGGAAAGGTTAAACTGAACTGTCTTCAACCTAACCAGCTCTTATTTTAGCATTGCTGATGTCTCTTCATTCTGTTATGATTACGCTTCTGGGAAGTGAGTTTTTGGAGGAAATAGTAGTCTGCTCTCTACTTCAAATGTGTAGAAATGGCATAATCATCTAGTGAGCAAAATATAACCTGCCAGGAAGTTTCTCGGCCTTTCATTAGGAATTGTGATAGTTTCAATGAGAAAAAAAAATAAATAGCAGAATTATATTTTTACTGGGCCTGGGAAGAAAAGCCCAGAGCAAACAGTACTATATTGCATAAGGAATATTTATTGTATCAAGACGGGATCATTTTGAGTAACATGCTTGCAAGCAGAAGATGCTGTTTCTTGCATAAAACTTGGCTCTCTGTAAGTTATTTATCTGGGGGAAGAAAGACCTGGTTAATGCATGCTTGGGTAACTATTTCAAACCTTATGAAAATAGTGTTCTAAAAAAAATAGAAGCCAAGCTGATATCAATGAACTGACCTCCTTAGCTAGGTTTCACATTCAGATGTGATTTTGCATATTCAGGTTCCTATCCTGAGACCACTAGAGAACAGGGGTTAATAAACACAGCCAACACTTGTGCGCATGATGTCAGCGTACTGCTGCCTGCTTTTTAACTATTGGCAAGGCCGGATCCAAAAGCTTTTTTGTGAAAGTGACTGCCTCTTTTGCAGTTCCATCAAAAGTACAGTTACTTTCACTGTGTTGTAGTGCCTAAAAAATTCTTAACACTTAGGAAGAAAATATATGTCTGACTATAATCCTGAGATGACAGAATTGATTTCTTCATTGCAACAGATGTCAGTTAACAATTGACTGAATTTTCTCAAAATGCCCTTAAGGTGTGTTTTCTTCATCATTCTGTTAGAATTGCTCTTTTGAAAGAATACAACAAAATGTGTTTCCTTAAACAAAGTAAAAGGTCATAGGTAGCTGTCAATAAATACACCTATATTGATTTCTTAATAAGAGATCTTTAGAGTGAGAAAAACACATGGAATTGCAAGTTGGTTTTATTTTTTAATTTCTGCTTCTTTCTGCTTTTTGGATTTTTTGTCTTATTTTTTGCCCCCCATTATAGTGCTTAGAGGCAACAAAGCACTTCCAAATGCACAGGGAAGAGGCAGCTCTTCTGAAACACAGAAAACAAGCCTGAAAACATCTGTAAGCAGCATAAAGAAGAGTAAATGCAGTAAGTAGAGCAACTCAGTGTGAAATGAAATACATAGAAATACTGTGTCATTTGCTTGAAATCAATGTTTTAAAAGATAAATGTGATAGGATGTAATAATTACGCTTGCAAATCTTTTAGGAAAGTATTGCCCCATAAGCAGAAAGACATGGATAATTTTGACATCTATGTGGACACATTGCACTACCTCTTTGCCTTATTTTCTGATGCAGGCAATTTATATATGGCTATGATTCTAAACCAATGAGTGTGCTGTTGTCATGATCCGTTTGGAGAGTAGAGTGCAAGTTATTTATTTGGACCTTAAGCAGTTAGATCGTATTTGAGAATCATCTTCCAAGTGTGTCCCTATACCACCCTCTTACATCCTTGCATGCACACTTTCAGCAATATACTTGTCAGTTTTCAGGATGAATTGTGGAGGCATGGTCTGGTGCTTTTATCCACCCTTTATCTCTTTAGGATTTTGGTTCACATAGGTTCACATAATAGCTCTGAGTCTACCTGCACAACAGCTAACTGGGCAGTGTTTCCAGTGAAATGCTCCCCTTTCACAGTATGCCGGAATTAGAGTGGCCTCATTGCAGACCTGGTCTGTGGTCCTGTACTTGGTCCAGGTGGTGCAGAGATCTGTGCCCCAAGCTGCTACAGCAGGATGGAGTCTGAGACAGCCACTGATAAGCTTTGGGTTGGGCGGGAACGTTGCTTTGTTTTGTAACAATCTATCTTTCCACAGGAAAATGTGGGAAAAGTGCAGAGGAGGAGGCTGATCTTAAAGAACAGGATAATTGTTTGCCCAAAGTTCGTGAGTGGAGTTTTCAAGTGTGTAAGTATC
>NW_008680105.1:0-466 GCF_000695815.1 Acanthisitta chloris | reverse complement strand
AGAACAGCTGGCCCAGGAGAGCTCCTCCAGGCCTGGTCATTCTCTAGGTCCCAGCCTTCTGCTCAACCACAAAGAGTCTCTGGCCTCGAGCCGAGCCTAGAAAGGCCGAGCTGCCCTCAGAGGCAGGAGGAGCACCCTGAGTGCTCTCGTGCTGCCTCGAAGCACAGCAGCGCTTTCTGTCAGGAGTTCTAAACGTCTGACACTAAACTGAGGAGGAATATTTGGCACAGCTCGTGCTGACCCATGTGTACAACACACTGCTCCAGGAGACAAGAAATGCACCGCACTTACTCAGGGTCTCCAGGCACGTGTCCTCCCTCGCCTCTTGCAGCTGCTTTGCCCTGCTGGAGGACCTGCCCCTGCTCACTGATGGGACATATTCAGGCCATGGGGTGGCAACAGCTGAATGGTAATTGGCCCCTTCCTCCTCCTCCACCAATTCTGCAGGAACAGAGGCAGCCACAGG
>NW_008680104.1:50986-55470 GCF_000695815.1 Acanthisitta chloris | reverse complement strand
GCAGTGGCCACAGAGAATGGACAGACATCTCCTCTCAGATCTGGCTATGCTGGTTGGAACTGGTGTCTGTCCTGGCTGGAACACCCGCCCAGCCCAGCCCGAGCAGCCAGGCCTGGCAGCCACCACAGGGCCGGTCTGGATTTTGGGAGATGAGGAGCACTCCCTCCAGCTGTCCCCCCTCGGGGCTGCAGTTGGAGGGGGCTGAGGAGGGCTCTGGGCACTCCCTGGGCTGATTGAGAGCCGCAGAATGAGTCTCTAGGCCCTTCAGAGTGCATGTGCCAACAACCTCCCTCCAGCAGGAGAAGAGGAGCAGCAGGACTTATGCTTCCCTGAAATTCTTGTAGGATCCAGAGAGTGGCTCCATCGCCTCACAGGGCTGAGGGCTGCAGCTGGGAGAAGATTACAAACTCCAGCTCTTTTGACTTTCCCTGTCTGCAGAAATCACCCGGACTGAAACAAGCCAAAGCAGACAGGGGCAGGAAAGCTGGTGGCGTGGGCAGTGCGGTGGTGCCTTGCCGTGGGCAGCGCTGTGAGACTCCCTGGGCAGTGCCTCAGTCTGCAGCTCCCTCACAGCTCACTGCTGAGGGCTCTGCTGTACACTGGGGCGTTCTGGAGACCCGTTCGTTCATCTGGGGGAAGTAGACTGACTGATTGCTTGGTATTTTTTTTCCCTCAAGTGTAAGAGGAAGTAAAACATTTATTTCTTTTTCCCTCAGAGATTATTTACGAGGCATTGTCTCTGCTACTGCCAGCTGACATCCTTTGGCGTCACTACCACTCAATGCACTGAAGATGCCTCAAGGTGTGTCAGTGCTGCACGTCAATGCGCCTTGATGTATCTCTTTGGCTGGGACTGAAAGGTACAGTTTCTAAATCTCCCGGTGACCCATTTTGCATGGATCACTGGTGCGCTAGAATGTAGCTGCTCCTTCCCATCGTGTTAATGCAAGTTTGCCTGCGTTCAAAGCAGCCTGAGCTCCACGTGCCACGCCGAGCACACAGGGAGAGCCTGCGCTTGGGTGTCTGCGTGGAACACGCATGGCTGCTTCGGACTTAACATCTCCCACACGAAGTTACATGCTTTAGGTGTTTTCATTGCTATATCACAGTCCCTTTATTTAAACCTTGTAAATTCTTTTGCTCTATAAACATAGGGAGACAGCTGGATTATCTTAATCTTGGAGCTTGCAGTCAGCAAGCACAGCGAATGCTCCCAGGTTGCAGAGGCACCCTCTCCTGCCTGGATCCCGTGGGCCCCCCCAGCTAAGCTGGGCAGCAATGCTCAGCACTCAGTGTGTCACCAAGAAAAGGACCAAAGTGCTTGCAAAGGAGCAGCTCGACACCAGCTGCCTGCCTGCCTGCCCTTGAAGCCAGTCCTGGGGATGGTCCTAATTAATACCTCCAGTGCAACCCTGCGGCTCCCAGTGCTGTGCCAGCTGCACATTGTCCTGTCTGCCTGCACTCTGGGCTGGGAAGGAGGGTGGTGGGAAGGCAAACCCTCAAGGGGCCCTTCTGGAAGGCCCCGAGGCCCAGCTGTGATGGCAGATAGGATTCACGGGCAGCTCCAGCTCCAGGCATGCCTAGGCTGCCTGCGAGGGCAATGCAAATGCAGTGCACCTGTCTGCAGGGTGCCGTGGCCTCCAGAGTGCTTTAGAGGACACCTGGCTGGGGCACAATGTAAACCCAGTGCTGATTTAGTCCAGGAGCTCGTTCTGCTGGGATGAATCATTTAACAACACAAGCACCCCATGACTCTGCCTCTCATTTCCATGTTGTGGTCTACTTTTCCCACTCCACAGTGAAAATGATGGCCTGATACTGGGCGTGGACCACAACAAAGAAATGCTAAAAAAGCAAGGAAGCTTTTGTGGGGATTTCAGTTATATATATATGACAAAAAATCTGGGTGATTGGGTCAGATCCTCTCCAACTCCTTTTGTCATGTGCCTATAGCCCTTTACTTTTATTTCATGAAAAGTGGGTCTTGAAATTAATGCTGCATTAAGAGGCATGTGGCAGCTCATACCATCACGTCATGTTCTTGCCAAGCTACAACCATAGCTTTGCCATGATTTGTATTTTCAAACTCCCATTAAAAAGGTTAAAAACTACCTAATAGATTTTCAGTAGTTCAGCTGTGGGCAACTAATATTTATCTGAGTGTCATTTGCCTAGTTAGAATAAAAACCAAACTCTAGACACACCAAGTTGTCAATGAAAAAAAAGACTGCAATAAAGTTGTGTGGTCCTGTCCTTTCCCAGGGGGCACAACAGGCCCAGTTCCCTAAAGTCACTCAATAACTCCAAATGAGTTGGGATTACAGTGCAGGAGCAAGGACTGTAGGTGGGGACCTCACTGCCTTTGCCCAAGTCTGTCCTTACATAGGCAGCATTTGTTTTTCTTTTTCAACAGGGTTTTCTAGCTGGAAATTGAGGATGTGAAAAGATGAATAAGTTACTGAAGGGAAAACAGGGAATGTGAAAGTTCAGCATCTCAGCTACTGCCCAGAAACTGCTTTTATGTATTCTTTAACCCCCTCATAAATGCAAACTTATTTCCCCTCTCCCAGAAGGGTTGAGAAACCTGGCTTTTGCTACAAGGTACAGCCTGGGAAGAGAGTGCACGTGGACACTTGTCACCACCGATGATGCCACCTTATCACGCAGTTAGTTGGACACCTCCCTAAGCTCTGGGGTACAAGAGGTTAATTTCCCTAAAAGCCCCACGGTAAAGTCCTGATTCAGGTGAGGGAATGGCATGGGAGCTTCTGTGCTCAATATGACTTGCCTCACAGTCACTTGCAGGCAGCAACCTGGTTTGACTGAAATTCTTCAGGTTTCAGCAACAGGAAATTGCAGATGAGAGAATGCTCTGTAAAGTGCATTTACACAGTTTCAGTCACAAGCTGTGAAAAGTAGCAGTTCCCCGAGCTCTCAAGTTTAACACTGCTATTAATACTGGTTTTTCTAATAGCATCGAGATCAATGGAACATCAGGGCCTCGTAGTAAACAACCTCCCAATGATGCTCAAGGAACCCATGTCCTACCATCATACAGTTTGCTGTCTAAACCCCCAAGTATCTTACAGTGTCCCAGTCAAAATACAGAGGGCTAGGGTGGTGACTCTGTTTTAAAACCTGGTTTTGAGCTGTTTCCTCTCCAGGCAGCAGAATAGGCACCTGAAATGCTCCTGAAGGCAATGATAGATGCTGTTCAAGGATCATGAGAAGAGAAATTAGGATTTTGTCCAGCGTAGGCCCCTACAGTCCAGTGCATTATTCCTTTCCCTTGCAGGAAAAGGGACTGTTCCAGGGACTGTTCCTATATAGGTGGTTGAGGCGCTGAGGGGGAGAAAATCCCTCCCCAAAATTGGATAGCCTTTGCAAACTGCCCCTGAGGACTTAACACCACTCTGTTTTCCACACTGCACTCACTGGTAGTTTAGACTGTCTGTGATAGTATAGAGGCTGGTCAAGAAGGTTGAATGAACTACCAGAACTCCATGAAGACCTGGAGCCTGAAAATATATTCCTTCCAAAGCAGCCAGGAGAGGAGTGGGTGCATGGCTGGTAGGAGCAAAGCTGGCTAGTTTCTGCCCCATGGCAAGGCAGGAGCTCTTCCCACTCCCTGAGGACAATAGGCCCCGTCCTGGGAGTGGACTGGTTTCAATATGGGACTCTCCATCTTGATCCAGTTTGGATGGGTCAAGACATGTTGAGACATGCCCTTTCAATATGCTGCGTTTTATTAAAAACAAAGTAGCTGTGGGCCAGATTGTAAAACTAGGTGGGCCTCATTTGTCTGTCCCTACTGTAAGCCAATGAAACCTTCAACATATCCAAACTCTCACCTTTTTACCCATTTGAATGAAAAAGCATCACTAATAAAAGAAAATGACTCACCTAATGCTAAACCTGAGCTCTGTAGATCAGCTTTGATCAAATTCACTGACATTTGGATAACTGCATTATTATAACTAAAACATCTTTTAAAGTTTTTTTTTCCAGACGCTCATTCTTTAAACTTTGCTTTGATCACTGTGCATATCCTTTTCAGCAGAAATTTGTCCACAGAGGGTGAAGCTTTTTTTCATTTGTTTTTCATATGGATTCTCTTTCCTTTGTTCGTATTTTAAATCAGTGAAGCTACCCTTCGAGCTAGCCCTTATAATAAAAATGCAGCTACTGTGTGGCTTTTCACAACTCATTTAACCCATCTGTGCCTCAGCATTGTTAGCAACACAAGGCAACTAACACTTATTTATGCAACAAGGCTGATCATGAGGCTTAATAAGTTTTTTTTTGGTAGGATAAAGTAAACATTTCAGAAGGGCAGAGCAGGGAAGTGGCAGTCACTGTTATGGTGGTCTGACACCACCAATTTGTAATATGTTACAACAGTAGTGTTACAAAATGCTGTGTAAAGGGATATTTCTTTCAGAAAGTACTTTTGAATTAGTTCAAGTGCTCCAGTTTCCAAATAA
>NW_008680104.1:40098-50955 GCF_000695815.1 Acanthisitta chloris | reverse complement strand
GAATGTGTCAGGCCAATTACAAATGAAAAGATTGAAATCACCGGAGCTGGAAGGGCAAAAATTTGCTTGTGTGTAAGTACATGTCTGAGTATGAAGCTCAGCTTTAGATGCTGAGGAGGGTAAAGTTTGACTTTTCTTTTTTTGTGAGAAAAATTCACATGCCTATGGTGCAATAAATTTAGTTTAGCAACGGAAAAATGCATTTGTAACAAAATTTTCCCTTTCAAGCAAGCAGGAAGACGATGTTTAAGCTTTAATTTGCTAGTTATCATTTAATGTAATTTGACCATCCAGCTGGGGAAGGTTGGCACTGATCGTTCATTCCCAAAGAGAGAGGCTGCCCAGCTCTGGAGTCAAGATAGTCTTATTAGTGTTTTTTACAGCATGGGCAGAGTTCTTGTTATAGCTTGTAACAGAGGTGGATTAGCTGCAAATAATTTTCAAAACTTTGAAGTCTGAAGCTGTAGCACCTTTTACTGTATTCTAGGGAAAAAAGCAAACGTGTTTGAATAACCTCTGTGAGATTCTTCCCCTGCCTCGTACCAAAGTGCAGCCTCTGAGACTCGTAGCGCTGCCTGCGCAGCCATTTTGCAAACACGTACGTGTGTCATCTGACAGGACGAGCCCTAAACTCATGGCTTCTGTCTCCGATAAAACTCTTTATGAGCACACACGCTCGCAAGGATCAGCCTGGCTATCATTAGCTCCATATCAAGCTTCTTAGGGGTAGCTTGTTTTCCCAAAACACTTTAGGTTGAGGATTCCTATTAATATAAATCTGCTTTAAACAGGAGATAGTCATTTTTTAATGCAGACGTTCAGTAATATTTTCACGATGTGCCTCATACCTTAATAGATAGCAGTTGCAGTGCAGATCTAGCCGCTCAGCCCACAGTTGCATAACATATTTGCGGTAATGAGAACCCTTGCCGACATGGAAAATTAATATTAAGAATATTAATGTAAGGAAAACCTCTAATGGGTTTTTGTCTGTGTCTAATGCAATTTAGCAGTTAGCAGAAGGAAGGAATTTCGTACCAGGTGAGTAGCCAGCTCTTCAGAAATCATGTTTTGTTGACCACATTTCAAGGCCTGCTGTTTTGATTTAGTGCATCAGGAGGAATATCTGCTTCGTAAACAACAGCGTGAAACCTCTCACTCAGGATTCTGCCTGGCAATCTCAGCTGTCAGAACCTTGACCACAAGAAAGAGTCCCTTGGCACAAATGCTTCTCATGTTGGTGCCCTTTCTGTCCAGGGAAATGTTTTGAAAGCTCAGAAAGTTCAGCAAGGCAGGAGAGCAGCTTCATACTTAAACCCACCTACCAGTGACAGGGTGAAGAGACACACTGTCTTTTCACAGGCAGCATCTGTCAAGTCCTCTGGCAAAAGAGAAGCAGCAAATATCCCAGTAAGAAAAGCTGCTTTGCTTATTTATTTCATGTTCAGGGAGTGTGCAGACAATGCTCAGCAAAACAGGAGAAGAAATCCTGGAAGGTGACCAACCTTCTCTGCCTTCCATCTCAGCCTCTGCCCCCCCAGCTCACCACCCTGTCAGAACACCAATGTTGGTATCAGCTTTTGTTCAAGGTGATCTGTGGTTTAGGTGTTAGGGTCTTTTCATCTCTTGCTTGGGTCTCTCTTGAATGAAGGAAGTCTGGCACATTTTCCCCCTTTTTGCTGCTAGGAAGGTAGGTACTAACTCCCATTATTTCGTGGTGATTGTGAGTATTAGAGAGGATGGAGATATCTGGTATGACCTGACAGAAATCAAAGGGCAAAGAATTCTTGGAAAAAAAGCCTTTTTTTTCTTTTACAATCCTGACTGCTTGAAAGTGAATTTTTAAAATTAAAAAAAATTTTTTTTTTTTTTTGTTCAGCTCCTATCTAAATTTCTTGAAAACAGTACTTAGCAGGAGGGAAGGATTTCTTGGTAAATACTGTGTATGGTCTGCTGTTTTTCAAAGACTGGGCAGACTCCTAACAGCCTTCCGAATCCTCCCTGAGAGACACCAATTGGGAGAGGAAGGGTTGTATTTGATCGATAAGAAACTTGTGTGTGCGCAAATAAAAGGAGTAGCAAATCCAGCTCCCTTATCTCCTTTCCTTCTTGCATGCCGGATCACCTTTAGCATCAGCCCCAGTCCTGCAGCTGCTGCTTTCCAGCAGGTCTCATCGACACCAGCTATGCTTGCTGACCTGTTCTGGGTACAGATTCAGGCCATGTCTTTCCTCATCCCTTCCCTTCAGCCTTTCACTCCCACAGTTCAAAGGAAGTGGAAAATGAAAGTCAATTGTTTACTGCACTTGTTCGAAATAACAGATGTCACAAGTTCTCTGGAAGTGAAAGATGCCAATTATTTTCTAAAACACTGACATAACTGAGATAACTTTTTCTAATTTTATTTTTAGAAAAACTCTGCCGCTTATCCTTTCCTTACTGAGGGTACACAGGCACAAGGCTTGCTTTATCACAGAACTGACTGTCTTCCTGGAAATCCCAATAGACACATAGAGAAATGTGGTTAAGTTGAAGGATCCTTCAGGATTTGGGTCACTAGTTTTACCCAGATAAGAAATAATTTATTCTTCATAACTGATTCAAAGAATCTTTAAACCAGACTGACTAGCAATGTGTTAATATTCATCATCCTCTCAAATATTGGCAGTGGCTTGATCACATTGTTGAGAGATAATACATTTAACAAAACATGCTTGTAAAACATAAATATTGGTGTGCATAACCATCTCATTTATTTATATCCCCAAGTATTTAATACAACTTAATTTTGCAACATGTGGATTATTAATTCATAATTAGTTCATATATTAAAAGCATCAGACGCAAATATTGCACCATTTTTTACCCCTAGAAGACTGAGATGATGAAAATCAATGTAATTTACTTGTCTATGTTTTTTTATATAAATAACACATATATATTTGGACACATATATGTTGACACTTAACCCCCCAAATATATATGATGTTTTGTGACTGAATCAGTTGTATTTATCATCAATAATAGCAAAACACGGGTCCAATCCAAACGCTTTGGAGTTTTCTGTCACATAAATGAAGCATAGAAATATTAAAGTAATATATAATTATACTCACCACACTACAGTAGAAAGTTTTCTGTATAGATTTTGAACTCTATACTCATCTCCACTAGAAACCACTATTTTATCTTGCTTCATAATGTTCCTTTCTCATCAGAAAAATTACTGCTTATATTCTCACAAACCATTCAGCAGACCGATAAAGACAAAAATGTGCACAAGGAGTAGAGGACAAAAGTTTATATCAAACAATACACATCAAAGAGGAGAGACTCCACTTCCTTTTTGCTACCTCCACCCGTATATATTCACATTAATCAAAATCATTACTACATCATTGCTAGTAGCCACAAACGGCTCTTATTAATTTATTTCTTCTCAGTTAAAATGATTTCTTTATTAAATCCTAAATCATCATTATATCAAAATACTATGCTAATAAACATTTAAAATAGTTGATAATGTAGAACATTTGAACTTTCAGTTCTTGTTAGGTGGACCCCAAACCAAAAACACATCAAAAGAGAGGAAAATCTAAAATTTCAATTAATCTTAACCAGAAGTTCAAGCAATGACAATATAGAAGAGATTTTGTAATACTTAATACCCCCTGAAAACATTTCAAATCCACATGTGAACATAAAATAACTCCTCGCTTGACTTTGTTGACCCAGAATTGTCAGTGGAATAGAAACTTCAGTAATTCCTAAAGGTAGCAAAGTGTGATGTGCTCTGACTTCAGCTTAAATTATCTATTTGTCTATATCTGCCTTTTCTCTCTTTCGGAAAGCAGAGAGGATTTGTTCGTTCGTGGTCTTTAAAAACACTGCCTTATTTTCGTTAAGCTAAGCCCACTGCTGATGTAATTCTTGCATTACAAAGGTCTTAATTTAAACCATGACATAAATGCTTTTCATCAGTTGATTTTTTGTTCTTTGTGCCAAATTTCTTGCATTTTTAAAATAAAGAATATGGTGTATAATAACTGCTGCGGGACAGGCTGCTTTATTCTTCAATATGAAAGACAAATGGGGTGTGACATGCATACGTTTCAACATGCAGCACTTACTTCTTCAGGACCTTTACTTTTTCCACTGTTTTCTCAGTAGACTATTTCACTTCCTTTGAATCAGGCCTAACGATAACACTGGATTTGAAGCACACTTCTCGGCGTTGAGCACACTGATGGGACCAAGAGGTGAAAAGTGCTTCTAATCTCTCTCTCCTCTCTCTCTCTCTCTCTCTCCCCCTCCTCTCCCTGCCTCCCTCTCCTTCCTTCCCCCCTCCACTCAAGGATTTGGGGTCTGCAGATGATAATTTACAGAGCGTTTTGGAAGAAGGGTGGGGATGCATTCCTAACACCCCAAATCCTGGTTTGCATTACACATTAGGGATTTCAAAGCACACCAAGATTTAATCATAATCAGAAAGTAGAGAAATCGTTTCTACAACATTCTGCAGCACCGAGTCTCTTTCTTCTTTTTTTCCCCTTTGGTATCGCTGTAACTAATATAGCAGAATTGTATCATCATCATGTCATACTGTCATTGCAACGATCAGTGAGCTATGCTAATGCATCTGGGAAAACTGCATAACTTGTTTGGGTATTATTTTGAGTTTAGGAGCTTGGTTAAGTTTCAGATGGAGTCAAAAGACACCAGCTGTTTCTCTACTTAAATGTGAAAGTACAGAAGAAATTTTTCTTGATTAAAGTTGCTACAAATGAATGAATATTACAACGGAAAGGATGCAAATATTTTATTGAATAGAAATTTCAATGTGATTGATGTTAATGCCAAGCTGGAGCATTAGTTCATTGATCTCAATGGGACAAAACTGTCAGATACAGAACAGATTTAGAGATCCTCAGTTGAATTTGTGGAAGAAATAAAATATTTCAATGAATTCTACATCTACTGAATTTTAGAGGATTTTGACCTGATACTTCTATGTTTGTCCTGGCTTTATACTTTGTCCCTGAAGGAATGCTCCTAAAATTGCTGAATACAGGATACAGGTTGACCTTTAGTCTGTCAACTTTCTTGTGTTATGCAAGACATTATATGAAATGGAAAAGGTATCCTTTTTTTATCCAGATTAATTATCTGTAATTAATTAATTTCACATGATGTCATTTAAAGAGATGAATTTTATTTCCTGAATATTTGGTGTCTCAGTGAAATCAAAGCTGGGGAAATAAATATTTTAACTATTAAATACTTAGGACTACAGTAATTTGCATTTTTCTGAATTGCAGACTATATCGATAAGGGTGGATATTATTTGGCTTGTTATTTTAATTTTTCTCCTTTATTCACACTATTGTCTGTGCAACATTCTGTTGCATGGACCTGAGCTGAGAGGAGAGCAGGGCTACTCTTTAAGGGTGTGTTCATCTTTACATTTTTTAAACCTATTTTGATAGATTTATATCAAGGCTGAAGTAATTCACCCTGGGACAAAACTTGGCATCAAAACTTTTAAATGCAAGCAGATTTTTCTCTCAATTTTTTTAAAAGAAAATTTAAAAATAATTCTGCATGTTCTTAAAGGCAAAGGTTTAAGTCCTGATTAATTTTAAGTCAATGGGAGTTTTGCCATGACTTCAGTGGAGCCAGGACTTCCCTCAAATGATGTGAAACAATTACATTTAGTATTTTCAGATGGAAATTTTGTGCTTGTATAAATTAAAATTGTCTCTTTCTTTTGGGGGGGGGTGTGTGTGTGTATACATACTGTATAATCCATAGCGTGAACTCGTCTCTGGATATCTTTCTGTTATGTGACTATCTTTTTTTCATTAAGATAAGTAACAGTTCAACATATGTGGTTACTTAAGAAATTCCTCAGGATCTTTAGCAGAATCTTTTGGGATTAAGATGTGAAATCAGCCATTGTCATTCATGACAAGGATCCCATGTAATTTTTCCAAAGAGTTCGGCATGCCAGTGAGAGTGGATACGCGTAAGTGATTGTATCTTGCCAATGCACTTTGCAGCTGAGGTTTGGATCTGAGATGAGACTTCTGCCTTTCCTACCCTCGGCTGCCTTCGGGTATCCCTTTGCATTTAAGTAACTTATGGGCAGGCCAGGAGAGACATGAACTTAACTTGCCTTTTTTTCACAGAAAGACAAGGTTATTTTGGGCAAAATCCCACTCATCTTAATCAAAGGACAAAGCCTGACCCCCTGAGAAGCAGTTAAGGACTGCTTGCATGAATTACCTGCAGGATCAGACCAGCCTCTCTCTCTTCCCCAGGTGAAGCTGTTCAAAAGTGACTTATTGTACCTTTCATCTGGCTGCACAGCTCCAGTTGTGTTCAAATATCAGCAAAACTAAAGCTATCCGAGGCAGATGATAACATTTTTATACAAGAGATGAATAGCTCAACCAGACCTACACCAAACTCCCTGCCTTGAATCCCCAGACCTCTGACACTGCCCTGGGGGGTTAACCCCACATGTGAGGCCTTCAGGGCAAGACAGACTACAGTAGAGAGGACAGCCCCTTCCCCATGCTGGCAGGGTGCGACAGTGTCCAGGTCTGCCAGTTAGTACCTGTATTCCTGCAAGTGTTTTCAGGATGTTAGAAACTGGACCAGCTGTATTGTTGCAGTCTGAGATGTGAGCCAGCATCTAAGGCCCTTTTGGGTGTTTCCTTTGGATGTGAGATTGATGATAGTTCTCTGGTGCAATGCTGCTTATTTACAAAGAGTAAACAGAGTCTGTTTTCCCAAACTCCAACATGCAACACCTCTGTCCAGAATTGCTGGCCAGCACTTCCAGAAAGTTTTCTGCTGAAGGGAGCTCTGCACATTTCTTTCCTCCCTGGCTCTGCCATCAACACTTGCTCAGCTGCACCCTGGCTGCTGTCTTTACTAACACACACATATTTTGGATCTTTCTCTCCATTGCCTGTACACCTCACATCATCTGCACCGAGGGAGGCAGGACTTCCACACGCTGCAGGTGCATGGGCCGTGCAACTCAGGGAGACCAGAGCTTACACGTCTCCCTTCTCCAAAAAATTCTGTGAACCAGATCAAACTGGGTCAGCACCACATTATGACCATGCCCTCCCAACCCAGGCATAGGTATGACAGAGCTGCCTTTGGTGTGTGTGCCCTGCCTGCCCTTCCCAGACGCTTGGCAGAAAGCTGAGTGACAAGTGTCATCTAATTGTCCAAATAAATAGCTCCTTCTGCTAGATACACATGTACCATGGCCTTTTGAGTGTGTGTCCTACTGTGCTTGAGATAAACAGGCAACATTGCACAGGTTTGGAAAGGTGAGTGGTGACAGTCAGCACCGAGGCGAGGCTGAACAGTGAGTCGTTTTTGGCTAAAGTCAGCAACTGCTCTGTGAGCAAACATGGAGACAGAGTCAAGAGAGTGAAATGCTGAGCTTTTATTCCTTCCTCCATATATAATGTTCTGCAAATGGAGTCCCTGTATGTCTGGGCCATTCTCTGTATGTAAATGTACTATTGCATTTACATAACGAAGCAGCTGCCTCCACACAAACACTTTCATCATTATATTAATTTCATTCTTCTGTAGGGAATAACTACATTACATGTTAATATTATCAGTAGTTTGCACTCTTAACATTCTATTATACACCCACAAAATCTAATAGTAATTTCATAGTTAGAATAAATAGCTCTACACCCCCAATCTGAATTTATGCATGTATGACCAACAACATGTTTTGCTGTTAGGATGAAGTATTTTCTACGATGTTAGAAGGTTTGGTGGGGGTTTTTTTTGTTTTTATTTGTTGTTGTTGTTGTTTAAACATCAGCATGCTGTCCAAAGCTCAACATAGGTCCCACAGCAGCTAGATGTTGCAGGGACTGCCACGTAGCCCTATAGCAATAGGATGTTGCCCTGTGCTGCTGTCTTTTGTGATACAGCATTAATACTTTGTTCTTCATTGGCATAGCTCTTCCCCACCTGCCTTGGTAGAGGGCTCTCTTTCTACTCTGTGCCCACAGTTATGACCTGTTGTGTTATGGCTCTGACAAAATACACCTGGTTGATGTATCTGCAGTTTCAGTTAAAAAAATAAGGTGTTTCACAGTGTGATGAGAACTTGTTATTTCAATTTGTGTAGCTTTTAGTGGATGCAGAAATAGCATGATTGCCTGTGGATCTCCTATTTTTAAAATATTGTAGCCTTTTTATTTTGTTGCTTAGAGTAAACACTGGCCTCTCTGTATCCATCCTGCTCTCCATGTGGTATTCTGAGACTGCAAGCAGTAGTAAAGGTGGGGCTACAGACATCAAAGATACTCATACGTCTTGAAACTAAGCACTGAGCTAAACTCCTTTTAATGCTTCTGTGGGAAAGTGTCTCCATATGTCATCCCATGTATTTTCTTTGCTATTTAAAGTATTGCTTAATAGTACACTAAGCTGGTGGAAAACTATTTGCTTTATTGGGTTAGTTCTACTCTGGCTTGATGCAGGGCTGGGTAAGCAGCAGAGCCGGCACACGGGAGTGAGTGGGACCAGGAGCTGCTGGGGTGGGAGGAAGAGGGACGGGGCACCCACAGACAGTGGGGTTTCCATTGCTGGGAAGTGGTTATCAGCCTAGCTGAGGGAAGAAATCCTTGGCTGGCTGGGAAGTGTTGAGGCAGGGGTGTAACTCGGCTTGCACTTCATCTATTGCACAAACAGCCCATAAGTAAGTGGGGTCTGTATCTGGGAAGTATTTTCAGACCTTGTAAATTCCCATTCTCATCTCCTTTGCTTAAGTTCTACTCCTTTTGGACTGTTCTTTCCAACTGCATGCTTTCTCTCTCTTCTCAGCAATTAAGGCACCTTCCTGCAATCCAGTCATCTCATTTCTTGTTTTCTCTGTCTTCTTGTGATTCTCCCAGCTGTGTAATCACCCTTTTAACAATTCTGGAAACTCTTTCTTATGCTCTCCTACTGATTTTTGAAGGGCTCTTTCAGGTTTTGACTTTTATCTCCTTCCCTGGTTTCTCTGCATTTCATCTCTAGACCACCTCCTCCAGGAACAGATATATAGACCTCATTACTATGCTAATGATTCATAGACCTACTGTGCATTTCCTACCGTGTCCTCCTGCCTTTCACTTTAATTGCCTGCTTTCAAACAAAAAGAGCCCATCCTTTCTTAGTTCTTAAATCTGGGCCACGACACATCCAGGAACACAGAAATCATGAGACCAGAAGGACAGTCACTCCTTAAGTCTGGTTGTTTATCTGGACTTTAAAGTCAACTTCCTTTAGAACCTTGATTTTTTTAAATTTGTGTTTATTTTCCCCTCCTCATCTATACCTACAGATCAAATCTCTTGTAAGATTTTGTCCTTCTTAGAGCTGTTACTTCTTTTTCTCTCCAGTACATGGTGACATCTTCTGCATCTTTCCAGCTTCTGCAGCTTTGGAGAAGCAGTGACCAACAAATTGCCTCCTGGCTGTTCTCTGCCAGCATTTGCTATTGTGCTTCCCTGGCTCCTGCCCTACTTCTGCAAGACACCCCAAGCAAGAAATCTGGTGAAGAGGCAGGTTCTTGAAGAAGAATGTGATAAGACTGACAAGACTGTCTTTCAATTCACAGTCTAGTTATCATAGCTTAACTATTTCACTTGTGCTATTGCAGTGGTCAGGAGCCCTACTCTTGCAGTAGGACTTCTCTTGTACAAGGAGGGTTACATTATTGAAAGTCTTGGTGGACAAACTATTAAATTCAGCCCTAAATCTCTCCCCTGTGCCCTCCTCCCTGTCTTTCTGCAAGATGTGATCAGAGTGGACGAGGCTGTTTGCATGACTGCTCTTGGTACGATCCTGCCTGTGTGTTACACGGTTATGCCCTTTATGTCAGTGGCTGCACTCAACTCCATGTGCACTTTTTGCATTGCAGTATCCCAGGAGGAAAAGTTAGAAGCCTTCAAATGCAAGGTTTTTATTGGAATAAGGGTGATTTTTCAAAGGTGACTTATAAACAGATGGTAGAAAATTTCAAGGTTTCTGCTAGTGTTTAACTGTAGTATGGCATTGATATGGAGGCTGCATTATCAAATGGTAATGAACTCCAATCCCAAAGGATGTGTGTGGCCAGCAGCTACACTTCTTCTGAGGGCTTTTTTTAAATCTTCCTATTCATGAACCAGGCATGTCTCAAGCTTGCCATACAGGAACACTGTTTTATCTCTCCCTGCAGTTATATTGTTTATAGTAGAAAAGGGGTATTATAATATATTTTTGATATAAATATATATAATTGCATTTTCCAAAAACCTGCAGTTATAGCAAAGTACTTTTGACCATCAGAAACTGAGGGCCCACCATCTGTTACCCAAAGGATCTCACAGCATTTGAGTCTGAAAAAATCAATTCTCACACCTCCTTATGAGGCAGCCTGGTACGGCAATATGAGAAGTGCTTTGCATTTGGGGAGGCTGAAGAAGAAGGGATTTGAGCAAACTAACTCCATACAGTCAGGACTAGAAAAATGCCGGACCATAAATTAAAACTTTTCAGAGAAATCAAACCCTACTCACTTTGTTGGAAGCACAAATGTGTTTCTAGCCAAAGGAATGAGCACGGTTGATCCCTCTACATACAGTCTTCTGAGTATGAATATTCAAACATGAGAGAAAGTATCTCCCTGACTCTTAGATCAAGGGACCCTTTTCCCTGCACTGATGTGAGCAGAGCTGTACCAGTATAAGTGAGGACAGCACTTGACTTGGCCCTGTGTTCATGCTTTTATTATTGTCCCTATTCGCAGAGTGGAAACTTACTGGATTTTTTCCATTAGGA
>NW_008680104.1:0-40079 GCF_000695815.1 Acanthisitta chloris | reverse complement strand
GAATGCCTTTGGTTTATTTACAAAGCATGTACTCAGAGTCTTGTTTCTCTGAATGCAGTAGAAACAAACAACAGGCACTTTTCTTACTCAAAGTTTCCAAGCTTGTGTCTGTAGCGCAGCGTGTTCCCCATCGAGCCATGCTGCTCCGGTTTGGGCCCCTCGCAGCACTGCTCCCCTGGCTTGTGTGTCTTACAGACAGGGAGGGGAGACACGCACACACTTCTTCCCTGCTCCTCCCCACAACTAACCTCCGTGTGCCACTGCGGATTCTGGTCAAGCTCAGCCTGCTTCTGATTGAGCTCTGGCACAATTCGGGTGGCACCCCCTGTTGTCTCCAGCCTCCTACTCCTGAAGGGACCAGGATGCTTTTTTCATTGAGCTTGCAGGACAGACATATGCAGTAGCTTTTTTGAGGTATGTGACTGTATATTAAAAAACTCCACAGCCATGAGAATTCCGTATAGATACAACCCACATGCATACATGCACGCACATGCACACTCGTGCGTGCACACACGCAGAACTTCCAAGCCTTTGGAATGGCTGAGGAACTTGTAGAATAACAGAATTACAAAATTGTTTCATAGTTGTCTAAGTAATTTGCAATTCTTAGTTCTTTTATTGTAGCTAGGTTTCACACCAGTTTTTCAACCAAACAGCTTATCTCAGTTCTGAGGCATGAACTTTTGTCAAAGGGAAATAAATAAATGATAGCAAAAAATCTTGACAGTTAAGTATCATTTCTGAATGCCTGCAACAAGACAATGTTCTCACATTTCAAACAAGCACTAATTTTTATAGTATTGAGCCAGTCACTCTTGAGCTCTGCTAATCACATTTTGATAGTAAGGTGCAGTGTATAATGTCAGAAAGAGATTTTTCGTTCCCTGAAAAAAGTTCCCCAAGCATTTCAGACTAAGAAGGTGGAGACTAGGGCAGACACAGTTACAATGTATTTTCTCAGCTCACCGTCTTAAAGCTTTTTTCCATCTTGAGAAATATTTACTTGTAGCAAAGAACATTAGAAGAGTTTTAAGTGCAAGTAAAGTTAAAAGCAGACTCTCATCAGAACCCACTGCACAGAAAGTGGAGAGCTGGTGGAAGAAAATGTTCTCATGGAGTTGTAGCTTTGCAGTGTTTCCATACTTTCTTCCCAGGACAAACTGCTTTTAACCTGAAGTGCACAAAGGATCACTTTTTCTCTGATCCCCACAATTCCTCAATCTCTGTAATTTGTGTATTTTCACATGGAAAATTGATTTGATTAACTGCATTTTTAGGTACATATACACCATTCTAAAACAATTTTAAAACTATTGGTAGGGTGTGATAAGCATTACATTTATCACATTTACATCAAATAAGAGAATAGCCAATAGTTTATGAAACAGATTCTTTGAACCTGATGTTGGGCCAATAAGAAAGGGATGTTTTCAGTGATTCTTTTCATATGTTTATTGGATGCACACATTGCTTGTATCTGTCAATAGCATTGAAAGGCTATGACTAGATAGGGCAAAATAAACATTTTTAAACATGAACAGACTGCATTGGTAGCAGTGGAATGCATCCTGTTAGCTAAAGACATTGTCCTCAGGCACTAAAGAGATCATAATTACAGTTGCAACTCCACCTTCTGGCTTATTTTGCTCTAAGGAGTCCAAGATTCTGGATTCTTTATTTTGAATAATGTGGATACTTCCTTCAGGGTCTGAAAAAGGAAAAAATTGACAGCTACATTCCAAAGAAAGCTTAGCTGGATGGAAAATGACTGCTTACAACACTAATGTGCTCTTCGTTTAGTGGTGCAAATCATTATCATCACTTCTAAAATGTGTAAGTAGAAAAAATATTGGATATGAGACCAAAGATTTATCTTCATTTCATGAGTTAAAGATTTCCATATGAAAAGAAGTGTATATGTGTGAAACCGGTTTTTGAACCACCTTCAGCAAAATTGTGGGAAAAATACAGTGGAAAGCTCTTCTTGACAGTGGCATTTGGGCTGCTTCAAAGGAACACCCAAAGGATAAATGAATCAGATGGAGACGGAGAGTGAAAAAACAGCTACATCCTTGACTAATTTTGTTCTGTGATATCAAAGACTCTGAAGTTTTGCACAGTTGTCTCCATATTTGTAAAGCTAGGGTAGTGCCACAGACACTCCTCGGACTAAAGATAGTATTTTTAACATTTAGTATTCTGCTTCACCACACCTATCTGTAGCAATTAATTTTCTGTTTACTCTCAATGGCTTCAGAACAACATCCAAGCTCATATGTTCTTGCTCAGAACGGTTTTAAGCATGTAGCTCTCTTTTAAAAAAGGAATTCTTTCTGCATCCTTAGAAATCAATAGGGATTTAAAGTCATACATGCAATTTAATGGAAAAAGATATAATCCTGTGCAAAGACAAGCACCAGCAGTGGAACAGTGATAAATGAAGCTGTTCAGGCTCCCTGGATGTTGATTCTGTGGACTACATTTTGCTGAAACAGTTTCCATATCATGTTTGGCCTCATGAATTGTTCAGTGGTAGAGGCCAAATCCTGTCCTCAATCCAATCTCTGCAATTCCCTTCAACCACGTTGCAGCTTTCATCTGTTTTCTTGCATCAGATTCTTTGACGGGAGTTGAGCCGTGCCAAGCATCTTGAAGCTGTATTACCAAGAATGTTTCAAGCACAAATCTCAGCCTCATCACTGAAGACAAGGGCCTTTGCCCAAGTGCAGAAAAGGTTGCTTTGTCTTGAATCCAAGGAAAAACTGGCAGTTTTGCACCACTTAGAGTTGAGATCTTGGCCTTTAAAGCTGTGGCATAAACATAGGTGTTGAACCAAAGCAGGATTTGGACTTTGGAAGAGGAATCAGTGTCAGTAGGAATCTGTGAAATGTTTCCAGGTGAAGAGAACATTCTCCAATATGTCCCTGGCCTGGTCTGTTTGCAGGGCTTGGGAAAAACAGTCTTAATTTTCTCCATTACGACCCACATTCACAGACTGAAATTGTAGTTGTGCCTTGGTCTGATCACTGTTTCCTTTCAACCTTTTCTCCCTTCCTTCTGAGCAGAAATTAATGGCAGAGGGAGGAAGCTTTTGTTAGTCTTGGCTAAGGGTTGGCTGGGGCACTAATGGTCTAACCAAAGTGTCAAGATCTTCCCATAGGAGAAAGGACTAATCAAAAATCCCTTCTGATGAGCAAAGGCAAAATCAGGTAGGAGTTTGAGGGTTGAGGGCTCACAAGTACATCAGGAAGCTATAAGGGGACAACATTGAGCAGAGGATTCCTAAAAATGCCCATCGGGCTGCAAGTATGCATGTGCATGCTGGAGGGACATCCCCTCTACTCCTGTCCTGCTCCCCTGGAAAAGGGCCTGGTTTGGCTCCAGGGACAGCTGCTTTCCTCTCCTTGCCAGCCCCAGAGAGCTTCTGTCTAAAAATGACCCTGGCTGAAAGTAAGAGGAGAGAAGATGTGTTTTCACAATGTTAACCATGTTACAAATCCTAGTGTAGACAGGTCAATGCAGGAACACTGCCCTGCTGGTGCTGGGACATTTAGAGGCTCATGGATTGGCTTTTGGAGACCTGAAGCACATTTCTAGCTGTCTCCTTTAGAGAAGCTTTAGGGTCAAGATGGCAATGGGTGGAGGACAGAAGGAAGGAAGCCTATGAGAAAAAGCAGCTGGTGGCCAACAGCAAGGAAATGAGGAAGGTATTGTCTCTTTCCATGCTGAGAATGGGAGCATTTCGTTTGAGAAGAAATATCTGAGAAATACTTTTAAAATGCTATCTCAAAACAGCTAGGACTAGCAGACATCAGTCTGGGAAAATCTGTCTTTAAGTTCCAGACTCTGGAACTCTATTTCTATTGTGTTTGAACCAATTCAGTCAATCCCACTTAATTTCCATTGTTGAGGGAGTCTAAGATAGGCAGGAAAGAAATAAAACCCCAAAAGTCTATTGGAAAGATATGCTGAGAAAGAAAAAAGCATTTTCGGGGGGGGGGGAAAGGTGGAGAGTTGACATGGAGAACAGAAAATGTAGCTAGTGAAGCAATTTTTGTATTTTTATTTTCTGTCATCAGACTATCGTAACCATCCACCTGTACAGTCACTATAAAATACACTGGGCATAACAAGCTAATCTTCTGACTTTTCTTTGCGTCACCCTTATGGGGCAAGTGCCACAAGAGAAATTTATCTGACATGTTGTCATATCTCGTTGCATTTTAAACCTGTCCGAAATGAAAAAGCGAAGCAGTTTGTTTGAGTTGCAAAAGGGGTTTTGGCTTACTCCCCATGAAAATATGATTATAAATTCCTCCTGCATTTACCGTTGGCATATTATAAACAATTGAGTCCACTGATGACTGGATTATATAAGAATTCTTGTGTTATTTGAGACTTAATTCATCAGGTGCTGTATGAAAGTGACATACACATTTTTAACATCTAAAATCCAAACTAAAAGGAACTTTTTCTGTTCTGTGGTATTTTTATTGCTGGCTTGGGGAGGAGAAAAGAAAACTGTGGGAGTTCTTGCCTCATACTCCCAAGCTGATTGCTTTCAGTGCAATTTTTACCCATTTGCAACTGGGCTGTGAGTATTCTTCCTCTGTGACAGTGATGTCCCTATCCAGATATTCAAAAATGTCAGCATCCTTATTTAAACCTCTGGGGTTCTGCCTCTGCATTTGATTCAAGATTTTGAAAGTTTTGGCATTTATCCCAATGCTTCTCGGTGAATTGTAGGGCATGAAGGAAGCTGCATTTTGACTATCCTATTTTACCTTAGTGTGGGACACTGCATGATCTGTCACACATGGGGAAAAACCGTGAGAATGAATGTAATCCATTTATTAGTGTGTGGACACAAAGTCCTCGAGGGAGTGCTCACAACCCAGAATGCTGGATTTGGTATTGCTGTGAGTTAACAGAAAAACATTATTCCTATTCACTATATGCCCAGTAGTGCCTAAATTTTTGATAAAGACATCAAAGGTGCAGAGAGTCGCACACAAAAGTATTCCTATCAGACATTTTTACAAATGAATTTTTTTGGAAAAGCTTTCTGAGATCATCAAAAGGCAATTGTAGGACAGATTATCTGTATGAGGATGACCCAGCTGCAGAACACCATTTCAGAAAACATTACTATCCCACACTATGGAATACATAGTTCTATGCATTCTATCATATTCTACAGTATTTGTCCTATTCTGACATATTCTTGCAAACTATATTTTTGCCTATTACTACTCTACCGGGGCAAACCTCAGGTATTTGGGTAACTAAGAGTGAGGGTGTTGTAAATTTCCTTTTTCTGAAAGTTGCTCACAGGTTAAAAGCTTTCCTTAAAGAAAAAGTGAAGCATTACAGCAAAGTGGATTCACATTGTCCCTCAAGTTTGCTTCAGCTTGATCATGAAAGGAGCCTTGATATTAATAAGAGATATTATCTGAATGAACTAGAGTCTTCATTATTTCAGTTTGGCTTGTCAATTGTGGAACCAGTTTTTCTGATAGAAGGACATTTTCCTCATCAGAAAGCAGTGGAGACCATCACATTAATTTTGCTGGAGTTATGGAGCATCCAGCAGTATTTGTATCTCTCTAGATCATACTTGATTTCCAACACACTCCAAGTGCCTAAGGTGTTTAAAATGGATCATAGATCCCTTTTGATGAAATGTGCGAGTGAGACATAATATGTAACTTATTAAACTGATAATTCAGGAATCAATTATTCATTGGTAAGATGTTCATACGGCAAAGTAAGAACATGGTGGAGAAGCACATTATTAGATCAATTTCTACCGTGGGTTGTGTAGCCCACAACATTAAAAGAAGAAGCAGGAAATCCCATGTCCCACCTTTAATTCCACTACAGCTATTTAATGGCATTGTTTATTAATATAATCATCATTTGTACAACAGTGCCACTTAGAAGCTTTAACTATGAGACCACAGCTGAGTCATTTCATCTCCAGGGTGCAGTTTCCCAATCTCATAGTAGTATTTTAGTACCATGTTGTTAGGAAGACTTAGCAGTGTTTGCTGAGCACTTTGAAGAAATGAAACAACATATTAAGGTATAAGGAAGGTTGTTATTTAAAAAAATCTTCATTATTTTCGAAAAGCAAACATTTTTTGCAAGACAATAAAAGGAAGAAAGAAAGAGGGAGTGTAGGACTGAAGACAGTATGTTCATTTTCTTCTCACTAAACTGTAAACTCCTTAGGGAACACTCTATACTTCCATTCTCATTGTTCTATCACCCAGCCTCTTGCACTCAAGAGCAGTCATCTCATATCTGTATTTACACTTCTCAAGCCATACTCTGTGCTCATGCTTTTCAGCACTTTATGCATTTATTTAAGGATCAACTCAGAGCACTTATTCCTCTTATTGGGAAAACACATCACATTCACACATCACAGCCTGCAACTGCAAAGCTACTATAAATCACAAGATATCACTGACACTCCCCTTTCATCTTTTGAGACATGCAATGCTTTATTCAGGGGTTTTGCTTTCATTTAGGTTGCTTTGCTACTTCTACCTTGGGATTGAAATGAATAGTCTTTCATTTCTTTTCTCAGCCAAAGGATATTTTTTCCCTCCTGATAGTGCACAACAGCATGATTGTCAGTTGTTGGTGGATGCAAGTCAATCCATGCAACTTTGGCAATCCAAAGCTATACTGCACAGTCAACTCCTTCACCAAAAGGCAATGACCATATCAGAACTGTTAATCTAATCTTCTTGTGCTCAAATTATTGTATTACGTCCATCAGTAATATATTTCCTGAACATTTTGTTTGTCTAAGTACTAGTTTGGGGATGAAAAACAAAAAGGTACAACTCTAACTGTAACATTTGTGTGCTATGAAGAATAGGATAAAATGTTGACTTTACTTTCAGTGGTTTTAAGCTGACTTCAAATAGTATAAATTAGGTAAGTGTCCAAGTGGGAGGAAAAAAGTAATTCAACCTAATGAAAAAGACATAACACAGAAGAGTAAATGTCAGGAATGGAAGGAGAATATCTAGAGGAGAGGCCAATGGGAAAGCGTCATAGGCAGCCTGAAGTGGGATGAGATTTGCAGGATGTTACTGTAGAGACGCAGTAAGGATGATTAAAATCAAAAAAAAAGAAAACAGAAAAAAAATTATAAAGAAACCAAAGCAGATTTTATTTGGTTTGAGCCCTGCTGGTAATTCTGCAGCATAATTAAACTTCATCCACAAGTTCCTGCTTGTCGGCTCATTAAGTCAATCCACTTGCTTTTTAATCACCTCTATTGCTGATGTTAAGCATGTAAATGTTTTGTGGCAATGTTATGTGACAACTACGTCCCATCGTTGAAAATAAGATTTAGCTCTGAAGAAAAGATGATTAATGAGACTCTGCAGCTCTTCTGAAATTTCTTTTGTTATGACTATGAAAAATAGAATCATAATTAAAAAAAAAAGCTGGTTCCTGATGAACTTCAAAGAAATAAGCAACAAAGAGTCTAATCAGGACAGTTTGGGTAAAGCTTGCTATGTGGGATTCCAAAAAACTGCTTTCTGCTTAAAGTCACCATGAAGTCCATTGCTTGTCCTTAGCTCTCTAGTTTCTAAAAACTGTACATTCGTTGTAAAGATGTGTTCTGTGAATCTGGTCACAAGACACTGCCTTGACTGTGTATGAAAAACATGCTGGATATAAGCTGTTTGTCTGTCTTTCTGACCAATAACAAAAGATCCAACTCTGTAAACATAGTTAAGCCAATCTATCTAGAACAGGAATTCAGCTTGTTTTAAAAGCCACTTTCTGAAAAGATTAATTTCCTATCGATAAAGGTGAAATGGTGTCTTTCTGGGTTTGAAAACATTATCTTCTTCAGGGTTTGCAGGATTATGTCTCCACTGTGTGAACCCAGTATTCATACAGGATTGTGTAATGGTAAAAGTATTTGGCTGAAACAGCCAGATTTATGATTGACTGATGATATTCTACTGAAGATCGAAGCGAAGATAACATTTTCAAAAGAAAAATATTGCTGGCACTTGACTACCTGTGCTGTACAGCATTTATTCGCACTTGTCAACTAACCAAAATAAAACCTTTAATGCTGCCAATTTGTGACCTTCTTTGCTGCAAAATATTCTGTTACTAAATCAGCACTTCTCTGCTGCCTGTGTTTGTCTTAAACCTTTTTGTGAAACAGTATCTACCTCCTTAGAGCCATTTACTGCTCTCGCTGTGTACGCAATGAGAGTTCTGTGCAAAGATCAAGGGGACATTAGGTGTAGTTACATCCAGGTGATAGTGATGCAGGGTTTACTTTAGGGTTGCTCATTTATTAGGATACATTTTGTGTGTTCTTACTGAAGGACAACTCAGTGGTATTGGAGCCTGAACTCATTGTTCTCAACATTTAAACACTTTTTACGCTGAATAGTTAGGATGAACTGGGCAAATGTTTTGAGGTTTTTTAAGGTAATGAGTTAAAGACACATGAAACTACAGTTACGTTTTACCAGCTTAATACAGCCATAAACTGTAATGCCTGATTTATCCTGATGAAATAATGAGAAGATGTTAACATTTCTCAGAATAATCTGTGATGAATAGGAAGTGTTTTTGCCTATGGCTATATTGTGCTAGGGTCTGATTATACCAGAGCTCATAAATTATAAAGTCAGAAGGGACCACTGCGATCATCTGGCTTGGCCTCTTTTATAATACAAGCCATGGGACTTCCCTGAATTAATTCCTGTTTGAACTGGAGCGCAAAGTTTAGAGAAGCAGCCAATCTCAATTAAAATGTTTCCAGTGATGGAGAGCCCACAGCAACCCTTAGTGAATTGTTTCAAGGAAAAGCTATCCTTGCCCTTACATTTTTGAGCCTTATTTTTATTTTCAATTTCCCTTAATTCAGCTTCCAGCAATTAAATCTTATTATGCCTTTGTGTGCTAGACTAACTCTTATTTATCCAAATCATATTCCTGCCATAGATCTGTGATCATCTCATCTCTTATTCTCTTCTTTTTTTAAAAAACAGATGAAACCCTTAGATTCTATTGCTATAAAACATGTTTTCTAATTGTTTTATCAGTCCCATGGCTTTTCTTCATAGTCTATGTAATCTCTTAGCATCCTCTATGGATTGTAAACATCAGAAATGGACTGTAGTCCATCATGAGTCCTACCAATGCTACCTGTGGCAGTGACATCATCTTCCTCACTCTTCATACATGCTCTTGGATCCCTTTTGGCTGCAGTGCCCATTGAGAGGTTACATTCAGCAGGTTACTGACCATCAACATTCGGAGGTTAATTCAGAGTCTGAAATGTACTGAGTAATTTAAAAGTAAAAAAGAAAATTATGTCAGAAGAGATTTTAGCTTCCTTATGTAGCACCAAATTATATCCAAGCTGAACATCACTGGATATGGGTGCAGGAAGGAATTCCCCTCAGTGTCTGACTCTCATATATGTCCATATATGTGGTTGTGTGCAACAGCTTTAGTGCTTAGTGGAGCAAAAGAGTTGAGCTTCAGGTACTCCACCTCAGAGCACATCAGCTGGTGAAGGGAAGCAAGGAGAGAAGGTGGTGGGTGGCTGCACCCACAGCAGAACTTGCTCCCCACCTCTCCACAGTGCTGTGGAGCTGAGCCAGGGGGAAGGATGCCCTCTGGCATCCCCTCCATGAGCATCACCAGCCCCAGAAAATTGTAAGGAGTGAGCACATGGAGAGGCAAAGGGGTGCCTGGAGGCAGATTTCTACAAATCTACGTGGCAGCGAGTGCCTAAGATCAATCAGTTTTTTAGCAAGGGTAGAGTCAAGACAATTCACTAAGCCTGGCAGTATTCCTTCAGCCTTGCATTCTGTGTTCTCTGACCAGTGCCTCCTCAAAATCACTTTACACTTCATTCTGGAGAACGAGTAAGCACCCTCACACCACTTTGACAATGTCATCAGTAATTTGTGACTTGCACAGGCACCTACGTAAACCAGCCACTCATCCCCAGGAGATTAGTGAAGCTTGTGCTAAACCTTGTTCCTGTGTATAGTCACTGTTGTTGCATGAAACATTTACATAAAGGCTTGTGTAGGTACTGCTGCTGATACCAGCACTGCATTTACTGTGGCAGCATAGATAGGCCTTCAGTTCATATGTATTACTGATATCAGCCAACTGTACAGGATAAAGATGGACATGTTTTACACAGTACATTAACCTTGACAATGTCCCCATGGGAACCATATTAATACTAATGTCCCACTTACTGCATTTATTTGAGATACCAAAATTAATTGCAAATACCACAGCCAATTTATGTGCTTAGCATTCTATTACACAGCCTTGAAGTCTGAAAGTCATTAACATAATACATATTTTACCACACTCATCTCTCTCTTTTCTTAACTGTGTGTAGGATCTAAGATATTTTCCTCAGGGCTTGGAGAGGTGTTGCTCCACACTGTGCTGTAGCACAGGGTCTTGGATATACCCTGTAGGAGTTTAATGAGTGTTTATCTTCTGATAGTGCCAAAAGGCTGTCTCGCCGTCAATCCTTCCGGTGGCTGTAGTTTCTCAATGTAGTGCTGATCTTATCTCAGTGGAGGTAGATTTTACTATCCTTCATAGCCATGCCAATGACCTAGTGTTGTAATAATGTCTCAGAGAAACACATGCTTGCCCACTGTTGTATTATATCAACAAGAATTTACTTCTTTGATGCCCTGAGTTTCTTCAAGACAGTTTGTCCCAGGGAGATCCCCAGTTACAACAAAGTTTCCTGTTTAGAAGGCAATTAGGTTTCTGGTGGTAAGGAATTCTTATCTTTTCATACACACTGTTCTTCCTCATCTTCTCACCACCACTAGTGATGGTGATGCTGGGGCTATGGATGCAGAAATATGCAGGCAACATTGTGTGCAGTCTCAAGACACCGTTCAGACTCTTGGTATGTGTATTTCTTTTTTTCAGGAATGGCTGACTATATATTTTCTTTGCTTTTTGCAGAGATAGATAGACTCTTATACTCTGTTCAGGTCATTGCAACCACCCAAGCTAACACACTCCTGGGTTAAGTTACTGTCTCTCAGTTGGGAAGCAATCTCAATTCACAACATTCAACTCAAAAATGAAGTAATATGGGCTAAATCTACACTCAGGTATCTCAAATAAATGCAGTAAGTGGGACATTAGTATAAATATGGTCCCCATGGGGACATTGTCAAGGTTAATTTACTGTGTAAAACATGCCCATCTTTACCCTGTACAGTTGGCTGATATCAGTAATACATATGAACTGAAGGCCTATCTATGCTGCCTGATAGTGCTCTAACTTTGTATTTGCAAGAGATGGATAAATACTTACTGTGTAAGTATCTTCTAGCTCAGAATTGGAACTTCTTGTGGTGCATTTTCTCAAAGAGTCCATTCTTACTGTGCTCCAGCGCCTGCTAGGGATGCTGCAGTTTTTCATAGCCTCTTTTGCTGTTTGGACCACATTTCCCTGCATGTCCCACATCTGCTCACCAGGTTCCTGGATATCCTTGATATAGTTTGGCCAGTTTGCTGTGCCTCTGGCTCTCCAGATACAGAACTCTCTTCCAAAATGGCTCTGTGTTATTCTCAAGAGTTTCTATTTTCAGTCATCCAGCCGCCCTTACACACACTCTCTTCTATGCCCAATTCATCTTGATAGCTTCAATTTTTTTGAGAGTCAAGCAAAGTGTTTCCCTGATGTCTGGATACCCTATCAGCAAGCTAGACACAAGCACTTGTAAATCTTGGTCTTGCAAAGTTTGTTTTCAGATATTTTCCAAATCCCTGCCTTGAAACCATCTGTACAAGAATAAAAACTATCTACTTTGCACATACATTGGACAGAGCCTCACTCTATTTTTAATCTCCAGTTAAAAATGGTATATGGCTGGATTGTCTGTCTGTCAGAGTAGTTCTTGCTCATTTTCACTGTTTTCATGCTGCAGGACTGGTATGGCTAAAAATGAATTCTGTATATATAAAAGTAGAATTGTTTTGCAGAGTCAGAAGCTTTTGTTGAAAGTTGTTTATGACTTTCTGCCCCTAAACAGACACACACAAGTGTATTGCTAGACACTCTTCCCAGTGAGTGTTTTAATACTATTGGTAACAGTGATCTTGACATAAAAGCTAAGGAATATTTCTGTCTTCAGTTTAATGCATCAATTCTGTTTCAAAGGCATTGTATTATATACTTGCCTGTTGGTTATAGCAATTGCATTTAAAGGTGTGAGATATGTTCCCTGATAGTTGTGATAGCAGCACCATGCTGATGTTTTCTTCCTATAGCATCTTTCTTCAGCAGCTACACCAAGGGTTTCTTCATGCATTCAAGATTCTTGGAAGAAATATCAATAGATATTTCTATAATCTAAGAAGAGAAAGGAGAGGAAATAGTATGGAAAAGCATAAATATAATTAAAATCTGTGTAAATGAGATGATGAGAATATAAAATGAGAATGTAATGGAAAAAAATGAGACAGCAGTCAGCCTTCCTTCTCTCTTCTGCATCTCCTCCTCCAGCCTGCTACCATTCCCCAGGAGTCAGATCTCGTTAGCATTGTCTGCACATTGAGCCCAGCAGTGATCCCTCAGCTTGCAGTGAGCCACGTCAGCAAGCAGGCATGGCACAGATCAGTGCTGTGCAAATCAGCTAGACAGGGTCTGGCAGCAGGATGGTGTAAGGCAGAACTAGTTTGTTCACGCACATTTCCAACGCTTATCAACCATGCCAGCTCAGGCAGAAGTTTCTTCATCATCACTGTAGACATGTCCTAGGCTCCTGGACATTATTTTATGCCTGAGACTAGACAATGCTCTTGTGGGGCATTCAGGCAGTTCAGACTTCAGGGACATTGTGTGTACCTGCTTTTTCACACACATGATACAGGTGGAAGTCACTACTATGCAGGTTTTAAACCAAAGCAGTATCAAGCCCACAACAAAACCCACTGGACAGGAATCTGTTCTGTGGCATAACTGGCATGTGGGTAATCAGCCTGGAAACTGCTTACCATGAGAGAAATTAGGTGACTGTAAAAAGAATGTGACATCATTTAATGCAAATAATAACTCGATGCTTAGAATGTCACTGGTATTTCATTATGAAATGATACAAACATTTAATTGATGGCTTGGTCCAATTGCTATCAAAGACTGGCCAGAAATGGCAGTAAGACAAGCACTGAGTCTCAGAGCTGCTGTCCAAGGCTATCCAACATCCCACTCCTGCTGTAAGGCAGAAAACATTCTGACTTTCCTGGGGCACAAGTAAGTTGCAAGTATTTCAGCATTGCTTGCTGATGGGCATTGAGAGCTTCCCTGGCTGGCACGGTGAACTAAGGTTACCTCTAAACTGATGGCCCTGGAAACACTTGGGAGGTCCCGAAATTAAGCAAGCAACATATCTGTGTAGGAACCCTCTATTAAGTTGGGCTCTCAGACTTTCTTCCTCAGCTCCATTGAACCTTCATTTCCATTAGAAAGAAACTTTGGCTCCCTGTCCAGAAGAGAGCTGCCTTGCATTTCAACCAGACCCCCAGTTTCGACCTGAGGAATGAAAACCCTGGGACACACCAAACACACCCACCAGGATGTCCAACTGCAGTCTGAAGAGCCAAATAGTTCTTCTTTTCCTTATAAAAAATTTCCCAATGAAGCTGAGGAGGAAGCTAGGTTGTTTTTAGGTTGAGTGGAGAGCCTGAGAACAGCTTGAGGGCTGAAGGCAGCACTGTGGATTGGATCACATGGTTTAGCTGTGTGGTGAAGGCACTGAACAGAGAGGACACAGGGCAACACACAGGTCTGATAAACAGTAGCCAAGATTCGGCTATTAAGTGCCTCAGTGATCAACAAGGGAAAGTCTCATGAGATGTGAGAGGATGTTGGCAAGGGGAGCATTGCAGAGGCCAAGAGCCACAATTCTGAAGGGCCATTGGCAAAGTCCCTTTGAAACACTCCCTCTGTATCTTCACTGAGCAGCTGCTGTGTGCCTCATGCTGGGGCTCTGGCTCACTGCTCACACAGGCTAAGCATTCAGCCAGACTGAACCAGAACCTCTGTGCATGCCTTGCCTCATTGTAGCTGCAATGCTGAGAGTGCTCTGCTGACCATCCATGCATTAGACAGGCTGAAAAAACCTGTTCCAGCACAAAGCCTGCAAGTCAAATCTCTAGCTAGAGTCACATCTCACGTTCTTAGCTGGGGGGACAAGAGGAGGGGAGATTACCTGAGAAAAGTTACAATAATTTTCCCCAAGTTGTGATAAAAGCAGACTCTTCATAGAGTGTATAAGCCTTTCTGTACCACTTAGTCAGCCCTGAGGAAGGGTTGGTAGCATTGTATCATTTACATCTCAGTCATTAGTCACATCAGAATTGATAGTTGTGGTTGTCCTTCCCTGCCCTGCTCACTTCTGTTATGAGACTTCTCTTAGTTCAGCTTTTAATTTATTCTCCGGCATGCCTGAGGCCAAGCACAGAATCCTAAAACCAACCATGATAAAAGCATGCTATAAATACTGTCCTCTGAAAAGGCAAATGAGCTTCCTCCCAAGATCAAGTAAAGATACTGGTCCAGCCCAGTTGTTCAGCAAGATGCTACCAAAATCCTACTTTTCAAAAAGTTGTTCCTTTGGGGAATAAAATCCTAAAAACCTTCTCCTGAGAAAATCTGGAGAGTTATTCCAAACTAGAGGGGCAAACCTGTCCTCCACAACACATACTCAAGTATTTTCAGTCTAGCTGATGCTTTATCACTCAAAATCTGAACATAATTATTTAAAAGTTATCTGAGGACGGATCTATCAGGAAAGAAGAAAAGACGTGAGGAAGAGGTTCTGTGCACATGTGGAAAAATGATCCAGAAGAAATCAGGGTACGTGTGCTGAAGAGAAATTAAACGTGTTTCAGTAGGAGGTTGTATTAAAATTCACACATATATTGGGTCTGGCATAGAGCCTGTAAGCAGGGTCTGACCCAGCAGGACAAAAGCATGTTGGGGAAATCTTCATGTGCCCACATACTTGGTTTACTGTTGAAGTGTTGGTGCAATGTGTGCATGTAAGAGACAATTAGAGTGCATGTCAAAGAAGGAGAGTCAGTTTCTGTGGCTATGCCAGCAGAGCATGAATATATAATTTGTAGTGTGGGATGAAGCTATCATAGAAGACCTCTATGGTGTTGAAAGTATGATGAAACACTTGGGTTAAAAGAGCAATCCAAAGAGAGCACATAAAGAGTCAGAGTGAGGAACACAGGAAGGAGAAGGAATGATAGGAGTGATCCAGAGAGACAGGGAGGCACAGCACACAAAAGGCAGTGAAGAAAAGAAGGGGAAACCAGCTATTCACATTGTAAGAGGAAACATCTTCAAATACAAAGAGATAAGGAAGTTAAAAGGGAAGAAATAACATGAAGACATTGAAGAAGATTAAAGAACATAAATCCAATTTTTAAAATTGCTTTTGGTAAATTGGAGTTTTCCAGGATGAGAACTTTCTGTTTGGGGGTTATTGTTCTTTTGGTGTAAAATGCACTACAGAGACAGAAAAGTGCTTGCAGTCAGTTCCAGCTGCTTGCTCACTCTCTCATGATACTTTGGTTTGGTTTGGTTTTGGATTGTTGTTGGTGTTTTTTCTTTTGACAAAATCTTACTTAGTTGCTTTGACAAGCTCCATTGAAAAGTGGCTCTTTCTAGCAGTACTTGTGCATCACTGTTACTGGCTGGTGCTGCCCCATTTACTTTCCAAAAGAGCATCCTGTCTCTTGAGAGTTTTGCAGATTTTGCCACGTTAAGGGAAATTCTCTGCTATTCTTTGTGCAGTTGATTTTCTTCACATCAGATGCAGGGAAACATGATAAGAATATCTTCCCTCCTGGGCTTGCCTGAGATATTTCCATATCATTCAATCAGGATTTCCAAGTGCAGGTGGGATGTAAACATAAGGGGTGCAGTGAAGGGAAGTGCAAGCTAGAAAGAGGGAGTAAAGAGCCAGGCAGAAGAAGGATATGGAAGTGAATGAAACAAAGCAAGGGCAGTCAGGAGAGAAGCTATGGAAAGTGGAACAGAAAAAAAGCAGAGTATCAAATAAGAACTTGATAGGTAGAAGAAATGACATGCAAAATGAAAATAGAGTGAACACAGAATTGAAAAGGAGAAAACTAATAGGGAAATGGAAACATAACAAAATTTGTACAAGAAATCTAGAATGGTAAGTAGAAATTAAGGGAAACTGTAGGGCAGAATAGAGAAAAATAGAAACAAAACAAATAGATGAAAAGCAGAATAATAAGCCAGTGAGTAATTTTTTAAAGCACAAAAATTGACTGAGGTCAGTGCCCATTTATTTATATGTTTTGTTACGGAAGAGATGCACTATATTTTCATGTAAAGCCAGGGAGGTTGGAAACAAATGTTTATACAGGCACTCCTGCTGGAAGACATATTTTTGCTTTCCTTGGGCCTTTTATTAACACAAGTCAGGTCTCTGTAGCTAATTAAGCTGCCACATTACTGATGTTATGTAGAGTATATTGACATTGAGAGAGAGTGGACAGGAGGCACAATAGGTTCAGTGATGTGTATATAAACATTTCTAGCTACACCCTCACAGCAAAAAGTTCCAACTCTTTCCACACAGAAAAAGAAGTCAAGACCTTTGAGAAAGGAAGCAACAGAGACAGGTCTAAGCTTCCAAATTTTTATTCCTGACCACCAGGGCAGAAAGGGATGCTATGGAAATTAGAAATTGGGCTTAGTTTCTAGAATGCCACTTCTATGTGGGCATGCTTCTATTAATTTTACTTCAGTGGTTCAGATATTTGGGCTTTTCTTAGATCAATTTCTAACCAGAATCATGTCCAGTTATTATACATACTTTTTGCCCCAGTTTTGCAGCATTATCTGCATTAATAAGTACTTAAGCATGTGCATAAGGGCATCGACTTTACTCCTGTGTTCAAGTGCTCACCATTGTTGGTAAGACCTTCTAAATGTTGTAATTGACAGAATAGTTTGTACTTTTGGTGTGAAACCAAACTTTCTGTTGGTTAAACACAAGCAGCTGGATGGACTTTCAATGAGTTTTCATGGGGAACATGAAACTGCCCTTTATTTTACATTTTCTTGTGCTTAGATTGCACCCTCATTCATTTTATTTCCTATTTACAGTATTTAATGTAGATAGTTTAAAATGCTTATAAGAGTGAGGCAGGGAACGGTTTAACCTCTGACAAGGGCAGCATTTTTAAATTCAACTTTAAGCACTTAGTTAAGAAAAATCTGTTTCCACTTTCCCAATGGATCCCTTTAAACAAAATGCAGGTTAACTGCATACAGCAAAGCCATGATTTCAGCCTTGCCAGTAAAGGCCAAATCCTGCAGATCCCTATTCACATGGGCAGTCCTTCAAACTGTGAGTCTTTTTCAAGTGAAAGAAATACTCACATGATTTTAGGATTTGCAGAATTTGGCCTCTAGCTAACTACTTGGCAAATCTTGTGCCTCCATGATATTTGTAGTCTCAAGTAAAACCTCCTAAGTGGTTTTTGATTTCTTTACAGTATTAAACTCCTTTAGGAAAAAAGACTGCCAGGTGATGAACTTTCCTGGGATTCAGAATGTTTGCTAAAATGATAACAAAACAAGACTGAGTCATGGAATTTAGAAAACCAAATTCTACAGCGGTGTAAGCTATGGACTAATGACTTCATCTTACTTCCCTTACGGATTTACATGAATGTAAACAAGAAAATTAATTTGGCTTTGAAAAGATGATTGCAAATTGAAGGATAATCTAGTCATTTTAAATGGGTCAAATTCTGTAGCTTAACTAGAGCAAAATTCCAAATGTTGTCATTTGACATCAAAAGAGTGTTGCCTGACTCAGGGCTGTAGCTCTGTAGCAGGAGATATTACTAGAGTTAGTCTTTTTATTCCCTTCCATAAATATTTTCCAAAGTGAAGCAAAGGTTTCCCTTTCCCCTGTTGAAAGCAGAGAGGGATTCCTCTTTTTCAGCCTATTTGTTAAGAAGCTCTGCACCACACCACTGTCTCTTCTTCCCTAGTGCAACAAGAATGTGTCCTGCTGCTTCAGCAGATATTTGAGGGCAATAAGTGCTAATCTCCCCAGTGGTCCTCCTGCAGCCAGGAATGTCATTTCACATGGCTCCATTACACTGCAAGCCAACACAGGATGGAATGGTATTCTGAACCCTACCAGGAAGAAGATAAAATCCACAGTCAGGCATTCCTCAAGCAAGGTTCACAGCAGAAAAAAAAACCAAAACAGAGCTACTGTAGGTTAACAGCAGAACTACAACTGTTCACATCTCCAAGGCATCTCTATCCGATTATCCCAAAGGATTTGGCAAATGCCCAAAAGGAATGATATGGTTGTCTACTTTTGTGGGAAGAAACAAACTGGATAAAGTTAATTTCTTTCAGTGACAGACATCTGTGACTTTTTACTGGGTTTACAAGTGAAACTAGTTCCAAAAGGCTGGGGGTAACAGTACAGCCCTGAAGAGCTCTGCAGCTGAATGGCAAATATTGCTTTATTCTCAATTTATTTTCACACAATCAGGCTACTGATTTTACATGAGTCTAATTAGACATCTTAATAGAGAACACTTTGGGATTTAAGAATCCCCTAAAATGACCCCAAAATAGCCACTCTGTGTTTCACAATGCCATAATTTTGCAGCCTGCTATCTCTAGAGTTCTTCCTCTCTTGCACTGTTGCCCCCATTGAATCTATCCCAGATGCAGCACTAAACACCTCTTTATCCAAGACCTATGCTTGTTCCACTGCTGAAGAGGAAAGGAAACCTTTATCTGGCAATATGTATTTTTGGTTGTTTGGTTCTTAATGTGTTTCAGACTGTTTCACATTAGTCTCAGAGGCCTAGATGGCAGAAGGCAGGTGAGACAGTTTATGATAAATGAAATTTGTCTCATGAACATCAGCACCTCATTTGTGTACATGTGTGTTTTCCCCGTTGCTGAGTTAATTATTCTTGGTAATAATATTGAGTCAGACACCTGACTGTATCATTGCTGACAAACCCATGTTATTAATGCATTTTCACTAAACTAATCCTTGCCACAGGCAAGATTTTAACCTTCTAAGGGGTTGTAAGCTGCTCATGCATGTAGTTGCTTTTCCCAAGGAACAGACTGTGAACAAAATTAAACTCGTAGCCCTGGTTCTTGCCTTGTTCTTCCTCATCTGCCGGGAGAGTAAGAGACAGAGTCGCAACCATTTTAAAATCTCCAAAGGCTCTTTAATACTAAGGAAGTTTTATGTGAAGATCATATGAGAAAAATAATCCTTGGTTGAAGAACACATCTTTCTTAAAGTGACTATAATTTCTTTGTTAGGGACAGGAAGAATGAAAAACACCATCTCTTGTTCATGACAGAGATAATCCCAGCTGTCACGCAGCCGCCCAGGAGAGTTGACTCCTGTTTGCTCCAGTGACTAATTCCAACTGAACAGAGCACATCTTGTCTCTGCTGGCATTTCAGTTTGAAGGACCTTACCACCCAAAACCTGGTATTTTGCTTTTTTCCGTTCCCTGCAGCAGAGAAGAGCCCAGCCTGGTGGCACTGGGGCTGGTGGTGCAGCTGCCCCAGCGCAGAGCGCTGAGTGTAAAGCAGAGTTACGGGCAGCGACATCAGAGCACACACTCTTACTCAACAGAGCTGTTTCCTGCATACCCTGGAAATAGAGCTGCTTGTTTTTCTGACCAAAAAGCCTGTTTTTACTATTGTTAGCACTGCAGAGCCAAGGAGCTCTGGGAGGGCGAGCTGCCTTCTATTCTGTTTTGTACATCATCAACCAAATTGTCAGCTAATTTCCTATTGTGGAATCTTTGTTACCAGCAGTGAACTATGAGGCAGAATGAATACTTTTTACTTTCAAATCTCATGCGGAAGCTTCAGGTTGACAGCTGAAAAAAAAAAGATTTCTAACCTGTAGACTCAGCAAACATGATATGAAAGACATCGAAAATGAAAAATATGGGTCTTCATTTTGTCCCTGTTAAAGAATAACTGAATTACCAAGACAAGTTAAAAAAGTATCTTTTGGCCGGTGGGGGAGTTTTGTGACAGGTCTTTTTTTGTGTGTGCTTCTTTTTTTGCCAGCTGTTCTCTAAGGCTATGTTAAGTTCCTTGATGTCAAATTATGTTGAAACATAAAGTTTTGATAACCCTAAAACTTAGCACCCTACAGGTGTCAAAAATAAAGAGACTGGCTTAAAAATCTTAAATTCCAGAAAAAATAAGATGGAATTTTTAAACTTCTAATCTCTTATCAAATTTGTGTTTGTATTTTCAGATGTTACAAATGTGAGGGGTTGAAATGTACGCAAAGAAAAAGCAGCTTAAAACGGTCATGGGTTCATTCACGTCCAAGAATGGCAGTTATAAAGGAAGAAGCAAATATTGAAAATCAAGATAAAATCTAGAGACTTTTCAAAACTGAGCACCACCATCCCCCCAAACCAAAGAAGCTCTTATTCTGGAATTCAGATTGTAAATCTCCACTAAGAAATTAGAGCAAAAAAAATACAGCACAAGGATGCCATTTCTTTAAAGAAATATCAACCTTAAAAATATCCTGAAAGTGTAGTCACTTAAAGCTTGGCAGCAGGTATTAAAAAAATTGAAGCACTGGAAGACTTGCAAGTGCAGATTAAGGTATACTTCCCCAGCCAATTTTGTCTCCACCTCCCTTTGCCCAGTGAATGCCCTTTTTGAGGTGAAGACAGTTAAAACCAACTATCTCCTTATGGTTCATTGAGGTCAACAGGAGTTTTGAATGTGAAAGGACTGAAGCACTTAAGTCCTTGTCTAGTTAGCCATTATAGCAAGACCCGTTGAACCTATAGCTCCTTACCCTACACTGATATTTTAGTCCACAAAACAGTTTAGTCCATGAAACAGTTTAAATTATTCTGAGATGAAGAAAATGATAAAGAAGAAAAGCATGTAACTGGAAAGCATCAGTCCTAGTGGAGAGTGGACTAAATCAAACTTATGCAGGAAAAGTTTTCAGCTATACTGTCAAAAACAAAACAAAACAAAACAGATGTTTGCACAGTTTGTAACTTACAGAACAAAACCCCATCCCAGGCAAGGATCCAGTGGCAGGAAATGTAGTGCAATTAGAATTGGGCAGGATGAGTAAACAGGGTTGAATTCAATTTCTATTAGAAAGGTCATTGTAGTCTTAATTCTACAGAAACTATCACCACTCAACATAGTAAACTGCCTACAGGTGGAGATCCTAGTGCAGCTTCAAAAAGAACAAGAGAAGTGGAGATCATATGAATGACCTCTCTGCCCCTTCAAAAACAAGCACTGAAAATAAGTAATTGGTGTAGTGAGGAGTACATGTTCACTCAAAGAAAACATGAAAAATGTATAGATCTGTAGGGTACAAGGTTTTCCTAACTGTAACACTTCTCCAAGGTGTAAAATGTGTTTTAAAGAACTACTTATCCTATTCCTCAAAAATTAGCTACTTTAGCTGATAAAGAAGCTCATGATACACAATTTTATCAAAGGTTTAGCTGAAATCCAAATAAATTGTTCTGTGTGAACTTCTGTATTTTTATCAGCTTTGCAAAACTCTAAAAAGATAAAGTCAAGACAGAAGAAAGAAGACTAATCAAACTTCATGACAGAAAACTAATCAAACAGATGGAGCATTTTAGCATCCCTAAAGGCAGTGAACTAACACAAAGTTAGTAGAACTAACATGGGTGGAAGCAGTTGCATGAAACTATTGTCAGCAACTTCGCTCAAAACACAAAGTAAAATTTTTCTGAGATTCAAAATGCCTGTTACACTTCTGAAAATGACTTTATTCCTTTTCTATCCCATTTGCTCCCCTTACTTTTGGCTGGAATGTACAGAATGGCTGACTTTTTTGTGTGCTGAGTGCAACCTTAAGCCAAACCAGTCATAATCTTTTTCGACAGCTGTTCCCTTGAGTTTTCCAGCCCAGATCTTCATACTCATAAGAACCTGAGAAGCTGGAAAACTTAGATTGCTGCGTGTTCTTTCAGGCTGAACTCCTGAAAATTATTTCAGGGAAAACAAAATAAACATACTCTGTTAATTTCATTTCAGAATACACAACTTTCCTGTCAAAGGTGAACAGGATAAAAGCTACAGAACCAGCCCATATTTGAAAACCTTTGAGTTCGTGATGCTTTTGTCACATACTCTACCTTTCACTTGATGAGAAATTATCTGTCTCCTGAGACAGTGGCCATTTTGTCTGCAGTTGCTGTTAGGCGAGGGAGGTGCACTCCATTTCCTCCAAGAACAGAATTACTTTTATTTCTTCATTTTCATCTTGAAATTAAAAGAAAACCAACTTAAAGACTGAGAGAAAAGTAGAGTGGGTTTGTGCAGATACATAGATATATATATATAAAAAAACCCAAACAAGTAACAAAATCAATATATATATTAAGTAAATAAATGTAATCTATAACCATAGATGGTGTTATTGTTTAGTACTTACCTCCATTTCCATATACATTTTGTTAGAGAGAAAATAGGAAGCCTCCACTGAGAGATGTTGCGGAGCTGCAGCATGGTGTCCACAGCACCTTCTCCAGAAGCAGCTGAACACACTGAAATTCTGGGCTTGATCCCTTGTAATCGCATCAGGTGTTATCACTAGGTTGCAAATCATCAACAAAGCAAATCTTAGTTTTAATCAAACATCTAGCTATAGAATGCACTAACAATATGACTCAGATTTTGAGGAAAGAATCCAGACTTCAAACACAAGTGCAAACCTACATTTTCTGTGACAACTGCCAACCTCCGCAAGAGCAAGAAGGGAAACTCCAAAAGGTGGTAGAAAAGCTCCTTCCTCAGTATCCCTATTGAGCAAGCCCATTTTATCCTTTGGAATAATGCATTGTATGGTATTTTCTACCTTGTTTGGTATTTAGAGTTGGAATTTATTGCCAGGCTTCCTGGCAGCAAGCTGTGCAGGTTGCAGGCGGAGGCTGATGGAGGTGAGTGAATTAATGTGGTGGCTGTTTGGAATGTCGTCCAGCTGCCAGGGAGAATTATGTTTGTTTGCCTTTGGCACAAGTGTGAAAGGAACAGCCATAGATTTCAGAAGTGTGAGTCTACATTTTTATATCTCACACTAATGAATACATTTTTTTGTATCCTATACATTTGGGGAAATAGAATTTATTTGTAGATTTTATTTACCACTTGTGTGGTAGAGAGGGAATGTTTCCTCAGAGACCGAACTTGTACTTTAGAAAAGAAAAAAGGGAAAAAAAAAAAGACCTGACTAAGCCAAAAGTGTCAGTAAAAGTTACCCTAATTTCGCTATTTTTGCAACAATGTCTAAAGTCAGATCATAGGTTGGAGAATTTCAGCAAGGTCCAAAAAGCTTTTCATTTAACATTTTTTTCGGTGGTGGAGAAATGTCACTGAAAGACATAACTTTGTATTTGTTTCCTGATGGAAATTCATTTCTTCCAGTCAAATCTTTCCTTTACCTATAACCTGTCAGTTATCCCTACCCCAACCTCCTGTGCTATCAACAGAGGGATGATAATGCTATTTGTAATGTGCTCTGATGTGAAAAGTGCTATAGAAGATTGAATTGTTGTTGCTGATAGGACCAGAAATTTCCCCAACTAGATCTGTCAATAGCTGACACTAAAACAACAGGGTACAAAGTGCATTTGAAGACTGTCAGACACCATTGCTTTTTTGTTTTCTCTAGCAAACTACTTCTTAGATAACTGACTTGACCTAGCGTTGTTTAAAAAGATCAATCGCTCAGTGTCTCAGAAAGACAAAAAAGGATGGAAAAGAATAATATTAGTTAGTCCATAATGGCCTCTTGTCCCATTACAGTATGCAAATAAAACTGTCACTTATATCTCTTCTGTTGGTCTCAACCATACAGAAAGGAAAAATAGCTTTCTGGCTTTGGTTCAGTAATGAACTAGCAATAACAATAACCATTGGCAAAATTATATATATTTTATTAATCATTTGCAAAAGTCACACTATAAGAGATTTTAAGAAAGAAAATAATGAATACTTATACCTAGCATCTTAGTTTCTGTGTGCAGGCAGGTAACTCACATGTATGATACTGAAAATTATAAATTCCAATAAGATTTGCAATTTAATGATTCTAAATGTATTGTTCATGTGTTAATTGATTGCTGTTAAGACTGAAATATGCTATAATATAATTCAATGACTATTTGAGGAGAAGCAAATAAATTAAACATTAATGAGAAAATAATGTGTTGAATTGATATTCCTCAAACACTTGTTTCATTCTAATCATTAAAAAAAATGTTTGTGACCTTTATCAAAGCCTATTTCCTTCAAGGAAGCAAAGATGTTTTAAGTGGCATGCCCAGCAGAAGAAAGAAAAACAGATGTGAGTTCACAAACGGCTATTTTCTGGTAGGATGAAGATGTGATATGTTACTTTGGAGCTGGGACTAGGAATGAAGAGGCAGAGACAGGAACAAGGAAGAAGGAAAAGTGGGGACAAGGAGAATAAAAAGAAAAATAGAAAATAGGGAGTGGAGGAAAAAGAACGTGATGGAGAAGAATGAAAATAAGAGAAATTGGGGACAAAGAGCACAGGAAGCCAAGTCTGGGTGGGGGGAAGGAAGAGAGAACTACATAAAATAAGGATGAAAAAGCTAAAAAGGGAGCAAAAGAATGCCAGATGAGTGCTCAACTTAAAGGAGAGTGGCAAATCCTTCTTGGTGCAACCAGTGCCTCCCAATTACCCACTGCAACCCCTCTGGGTCACCCTGTGGTCATGTGCAGCCTTGATTCCAAGAAAACTAGTTGGACTCTGGTCCAGTGTCAGATGGAGCAGAAAAAGATGGCAGAATTAGTCCTGTGGCAGGGAAGCCTTACTTCTCCCTGAGCTGTGCACTCCTGCAACATTCATCTGCAGGCAGCTGTGGCTGGAGTTACTTGCTGCTTGCTCTGTAGGCAAGGTGAGCAACCCAAGAGCAGCAGGGATGGCACAGGCAGCCAGACCTCTACAGCTTCCCATCTTCTTTGTAGGCCAGTGACCAAAGAAGTGAGAGCTGGAGAACAGAGCAGCAGGAGAAAAAAGGAAAAGAAAACCAAAGAAGGCAAAAGAGGGAAGAGAGTAAAAGAGAAAAGCAATTAATGGTCACAGCCTCTTTCCATGAAGAAATGGCTCATACTACATACATGAGTGATGTCTGTGCAAACTGTAAGCAGAAAGGCACAGCAAGAAGCCTGCTGATCTCATGAGCTGAGCGATGTACATCAAAGCACAAGGGTGGCACATTTCTGTCTCAAATCCAGCCACTCTTCAATGTGGAAATACTTCTGCTAGGGCAGTTCAGTGGTGTGTGTAGGTATCAGTTCCTTTCTGATCAGCTTTGACCTTTTCCAGAAGACAAGCCCAGATTTATCTTATTTATTTATTTTGCCAACATGGCTGTATTTGTCAGCAGAGTAATTAGTTGAGTCAGGAGAGCTCTGGGAACAGACTTCCAGTTGACATGTGCTCCCTCTTCTGGTTGGCATTCGCCTCTACACACCAAGATCAAAGTAGGGACAAATCTGGGTCCTCTGGACTTTGTAAAAACAACACTCTGTTTTGATACGACTGGGAGATGTTGCTCAGTGTCCTAGCGGACGAATAGGACATGAAGATTGATACACTTCTGTCCATGAAGTCTGTTCATTTATTTGTTAAAATAGTATTTTTACTGTTTTACTGGTATGAGCGTGCATTAGTGCCACTGTTTTCTTCCCCCTAAGTCACTCATGCTCCCTCACACAGCCATTCCCAGCTGAGCCTGTGAACAGAGGGCAAACTAAGTTTCATTTTGGGCAGATCTGATATACAAACAGCTGGGCACTACTGCAGGAAGTCTTGCTGGTTCCCTGTATCTGAATGCACAGATAGTGGGGAAATACAATGCTGAAATATATCCTTGGTGAGATAGCTTAATCTGAGAATTTCTGTGAAAAGAATTCATTCTTCACTTTGACTGTGGCCTGTTACAGCATCATCATACAAGCAACTACCCACAGTTGGTTCAGAGAGCCAAAACATACTACATTCAGACTTAAGGTTGCTAGGGCTGGGTGGGCACTGCTGGGCCCACCAGCCAAAAGAGCTCCAGATATCCAGCAGCATGCCTGGCCTTTGGGTCAATGAACTAACCTCAACAGCAATCGACTCTTGAATTCTAATTCTGTCTCTAACACCGAGTCCTGGTCAAAATCTAGTTATGATCTTTATGATTTACTTCCATATCTACATAGTGGCAATAATCCATACTTATAATACTTACCAGGCACACTGAAGCAGATCTTCAGCATTTACACTTCATATCATCTGTTAAGCTGCCTCTGCTTGACTAGGTCATGCCTCTTTGGTACTACCACATAAATGTTAAAACTTAACCATCATCTGGTCTTCAAAAAGGGCAGCCCCAATGCCCTTTTATTTAATAACCCTTTGAAATACTGTTTTAATAAAAAAAGAACAGAAGAAAAATCTACTTGGCCAAATCTTATGTCAAGATCTAGGGTAGACTGCTGGATAGTATTTAACATTCGGAGTGGAATTATTACTGTGGCCCTTAGGCAAACTGTACCAGAAACTTGGGTCATGCTAACAACAAGTGATGAAGAAAATAAATATTTTTTTTTTATTTTAAATGTAGTCTGTGAGTTTTATCAAATATGGAGACTAAATTTAGACAACTGTCCTGGAAACAAACTCAGAGCAAATTTAGATTTTTTTCCCCCCGTCCATCAATTTTCTAACAGTTCAAATTTAAAATACGCAGTATGAATCAATTGCTATTTCCTCTTCCAGAAATTTTTCTTTACTGTTTTTTAACCATTTCCTACTGTTTTCAAAGTTCAGTGCCTGCAGACAGTAAAGCAGCTGAACAAAACACACATCCACTAATATTTCCAAGCCTTTTTTAGCCCACAGGCAAAGCTATATTCCATATGGCCTTAAGAATTTCACTCAAGTTTTTTGGCATCTCTTTTGGGTTTTTATTGTATGAAATTGATATTCAAATATCTAATAAGTTAAATTAAATTATCACCTAATGTTTTCTACAGCTTGTATCTAACCTGGAAGAGTTAATTTTTATAGTATAATCCAAATGGAAATGTCATTGTCTAACACTTTATTGCAGAACAAATCAGCACATTGTTAAGACATTATTTGTAGGACACAAAATGCTCAAGGTACACAAAAAAATGCTGATAATGTGACACAGATATATCTCAAATGCTTATGTATCTCAAAGTATTTTTGTCAACACTGTCTTTTTTCAAAGGAACAAATTGAATAGTGGTTATGTTCATTTGAGAGCAATAACATAAAGCAGAGCTGATAGAGTTCATATTAATTCAGCATTTCTTTTCTGACCAAGCACCACACATCAAACAGAAAATGTACTCCCTTAGATACCTGATTCTTTGTAAACCCAGAGAAGAGCTGATACTTCAGAGACAAACATCTTGGACAAACATTTTGCTTCTATAACACACAAACAGCTCCAGTGACAGGAATTCATGTGGTGCATTATAAAACTGAGATATAAAACCATCACACATAGCCCTTTTGCTTACATCATTGGACCCCAAATTCTGCTTTGTGAGTCCCTGCCAAGGAGATTATGACTGCTCAGGGAACACCACTGGGTACAGATTTAGATTCCCATGAGGCAGCAGAGGGACAGGCACCATGGCCTGTCACCTGCCTTGTGACCAAACACACCACATGGGTCCCCTGGCCTACAATGTAGCTCATGGACAGATTATGTTCTGCAGGCAAAAAGCTTAGGTAGCAGTGCTGCCTGTCCTGCCGAGGGAGGACCAGAGTTGCCCACCTCAACATCAGAATGGAATTTTACCCAAAATGAGGAGGAAGGGCTTCACTTGCTTATGGACAACAAATAATGTAGTAGCAAGGAAATTCATCTTCCCCAGGGCTCATCCAGGTTTAAATCACTGCTGTCAGGTTTGAAGCAGTGTCTGAAATGGATTAATGACGACAGGTAACTACTTAGCCCCAGTCATGTGTCTGTTGTCTGTCTGCTTCAGGGACTGTCTTGCTTTCAAAACATGCTGAAAAGTCTTGATTTCACCCTGCATCAGAATGAAACCAAATGCCAAAACCTCAGAATTTTTCACGAAACAGAATCCTTGTTTCCTGGCCAGCCTTATTATTGAACCTTAATATGATACAACATGTGTCCATATTTGCACACATGGTCCACAGCCCTTACACATGTGTAAATCCTACTGAAGTCGTGTATAAAGGATCAGGCTCTAAGGCTGTTATAGAAAAAGTTCATGTTTCACTGACTTTTTGGTATTCTTTGAAGATATTACATTAAGAGTAAATATAGAGAAGTACATGTTATATGCAAGATTTTCAGAGAACATTTAACTTCCACACCAGAAGGTCACATCTAAGGCAATATGGTCTTGGAACAAGTTCAAAGTTGTCACACTTGATAAAAATAGCTTAAAGGGCACATAACTGTGCTGGAATACGGGAAAACAGTGGAATATGAGAGGGAGAATGATTGAAGGCCCCATTACTAATTATGTACATACTTTGCTGCTATTGAAAGCTGGGTTTCCAAGCATGTACATGGTACTTACTGAAGTTAAATAGAAGTGCAAGCAATTCAAACAATATAAATGCTTTTGCATCACTGTGTCTAAGGAAACAGCATTTTATAAATGTAATTCTCTAGAATAATGGAAAATCTTTTAACAATAAACCAGCAAATGATAAATTAACTTTATTTCTAGTTTCAAAATGTCATACACTTACATTTTTGCATTGCTTATTAATCTTTTTGTAATACTTTCTCTAAAACAAAACAAATATATTCATTTTGTTAATATAAGAAGCTACATTTAGTTTTTTCATGTTTCATTTGAAATTGTTGCAGTTATTTTGTTAGTCTAACATCCTAAAAGAGGGAGAGACATACACAACAATGAGCAGAACCTCAGGAAAACTTAAATTATACTGGGAGGTGAGCTGTTACAGGACAACATGTGGTACATTATAAACAAAAGCTTACAATAAATTGCCTCCTGAAATACACACTCTATTGGCAGCTCTTAGTCCAGAGGATTGTGTTCTGCATATTGAATACCTGTCAAGCCACAGTCAAACCTCCTACTGATGCTTCAGCCACACAGTCAAGTGAGCATAAAATAAGATCCTATAGCTCTTTTGCAAACAGATTCAGTCACGCCGAAGTCCCACTCAAGGGGAGGTTGTTTCCTGACTAGAAGGACACTCAGTAAGTCATGGGTCATATGTGCCTACAAGGAAAGCCACATCATACATCTTTCAGTTTAATGTTTTGATTCATTGTACTGTCATCTTAATTGTGCCCCTGTGAAGATCATGTCATGCAAAGGAATCTTTTACTTTGCTTTTAATTGAGACATTTGCTATATTTTGCACATACCTTTTAATGATCGATTGCCTGGTGCAATCTTTGTACCAAATTTGAAAAAAAGCTAATGTTTAATGATTTTGTAATGCAATACTTTTGACTCAGTTCTGCCCAGAATTACTACATGCAGGGCTTAGTCCTGTCCTGGTCCTATTTATCTCAGTGAGTCTCTTGGTGATAAGAAAATGAAATTGCCATCTTCCATGCCTGAAAACAAATTTTTCATTCACTTGCATTCTTCCCTGTAGAGAAACTGTCTCAGATACAGGTATTTCTGACCAGGTTTTGTCTCACAGGAGATTCAGGTAAATTCCCATGTGAGGTGACATATTTCATGGTAAGAGTCTGCAAAAAGTAAGTTTTGTGACAGGAACACTTTTATTTTTTCTCTATAGCAATGAAGTGCTTAAGAATTGAAGGTATCCCTTCAACCAGAGAAAGACACCTGAAAGCAGAGGTCTCCCATGCCTCCCATGATACAAACAGCTAACAGGAGGATTTTATATGTTTGATGACTAGGAAGCAAATGATAGGAAAAGGGCCTGAAAGCCACTCTAACAATAGAGAACAGCCAAACTCCAGGAGGTGCCCTGGATACACAGAACTCTCCGTACCTGCCTTTTAAAATGTGTAACCAGGGGGAAAGGTTACATTATATTGCAGCAGAGAAGCAACAATGTAATTTATGCTGCTCAGTTTAAAAGCATCACGTTTTTATACAATAACAAAAACGCACAGAGTCTGAGTCATTAGAAAAATACTTGCACAGCTGGTAAATTGTATTTTTTATGGACCTTATACATGTGATTCTAAGCACTAAGTACACACATTATTAGGGTCAATCCAAATCCAGGCTGATGAAAAATCCAAAGTGTTGGAGGATTTAGGATCTTCCTGTGGATTTTGTTGTAGCCTCCACATCTATGCTTTCATTAAAATAATATATGTTCTAACTTTCCAGGTTCTGAAAGGAGCCTTTACAATGTTACCCAGTGCACTGTCTCACAGACCGTGCAGCCAACAGATTGAAACAATACTACCAGGATATGTAGAATAACAACAATATTTATTCTGCATTTTTGTCTTCATAGAATGGATTGACCACTGATTCAGAAGCAAAGAACTACTGTGATATGGCCCTGACTTCTCACTCAACTGGAGATGGCAATGTTTTAGTGGTTTTAGTGCTAACCATGTATGAAAGAGCACAAAAGGTAGTTTGTCCTCGGAGAGCAAGATGATCAGGGTCTGTGTGGCTGTTACAGCCCTGCTAAGAGGATTGTACCAGTCTGTTCTTTCATCTTTGTAAAGTGAGAGTGAAACAGTCCATCACAAATTTGCTTAGCTGGGAAAAATGACACATCTGCTGTCCATTCTCTTGTTGTCTCGGTGTCTGGAAAGAAGTGCTTCATTTCTTATTGCATGTGGACAAAGACACCTACTGGAGGTGCTCCCAGCTCCCTGAAGATTCTAGGATGTTTTGGTTTTAACTCCTGCTCTGCTCAGTCTTGGGTTCACCTACTTTCCCAGTTATTTACGCACCAAATTTGTTTTGGCTGTATTTCTCTGCAGTCACTATAACCCTCTCTTTATCTAGTGTACAATTCTGAGAACTACAGTGAACAGGAAGGCTTTTAGTCCTTTTGCCAGTTCACACAGTCTGCTGCTGGGAAGCCCTTGAGCTGGAAAAGATTAGGAGACATGTAATTCTCCATGAGCCAATGCCCATTGCTTTTATCTCAAATGGTTTTAAAGGCCATCCAAGTAATGCAAACTGGATTTACATGACTCCAGTCCAATGGATTGGATCTCACTGAAAGGATTTTGCTACCAAAATTACTTGCATTGCAGCAAAACTAAAAGCTGCACTCAGGATTCGAAGTAATGTTTTACAAGTTACTCTACAAACCCAGAAGAAAAAGAGCATCCCTGCCTGAAAAATATACAACATAAAGGTGTCACTCGGTTTTATGCTTTCTCCAGACATAACAGTTGGCATGTGTTTTGTACATCAGCTTTGCTACATGAAAAATGGTTGCACTTAATTACATCCTAAGGTAACAACGTGGAGATATGACTGATGGATGGTGAGCCCAAGGACATAATCATATGACAGTGATCCATCAGACAGGGAAGGTATCAGTTCCCTTGCTCCTAGCTGTTGTCATTTTGCTAGACATCCTGGTGACAGTGAATTTTATAGAAAGGAGATGACAAAGTATAGTGAGAGTTTTCATGGATATCTAAAACATGTTGCCCCCATGTAGGAAAGACTGTTTCGGTGATCACATGCAAAGGGTGAGAAACTTGGTTGGGATGGTTATTTGCATGTCCACCAGAGCAGAAGGGAGTATGTATCTGCTGCAAGAGAAAAGGAGGGAGAGTAAGGGTAATGTACTTGAAAGAAATTCAAAGCATTGAAAACTAAATCCTTCATCTCTATTGTGATAAACTCAGACAACTTAATGGAGGGATGCACAGGGGAGGTTGGTACTTCGCAGAGAAATGGTGTAGATTTGCAATTGTCAAGGGCTTTAGGAAAGGATGCTGTGGTACCTCAGACATGAGGCGATGAGAACATGAATTTTATCTTACTAATTAATAGCAGCTGTCCTGCTTTCAGAAGTTTTCCATTAGTAAACTTTAGGTTACCTTGATAATTTTCTTCCTAGAACAGGTATTCATCATTTCTCAGTATTGAATTTCTGTGTCTGAAAGAAGCAAACACACTCTCCTATGAAATGCCACTATTTCTTCATTTTCACTCAGGTTTGAAAAAGCAGCTCTGTGAAACATGAGCGAAAGCAGAGGTACAAAGAGAAAACAGCCTAAAATGAGTCGGTTTTTCCAGGTAATTTATGACCAGAACTAAAATCAGCAGCTGCATTCTGTTGAGAACATCCTTTCATTAATCATTAAGCCTAATATGCATTTCTAGAAATGTCACATTTGTTTGAAAACACAATAAAGGTGACGATGAAACACCTGGATGTAAGAATGAGATCCATTGCTGTAAAACAGGTGAGTCATGCACTATCAGCCTTTCAAATGAAATCTAAAAATTAATTTTGGAAAGTTCTTTCCATCTTGTAGACTTGCTGCTATTTGTTTCTAGGCATGAAATATCTATGCAAATCTTGAAAAAAACTATCAGAAACCCAGTGTGGGATGTCAGCAATCTTCATTTTTGCAGCCTATGTCACAAATTACTAATAGATTGAGTTTGTCTTATTTACTTCATTTCTCACATAGACCTTAAAATTTTTCAATATGGATCAAGATTCAGAAAAGAATGAGAGCCATCACTAATAATTTTTTTTTGCAGTATCTTATACAACATTGTAATAATCTCTCACTTAAATCATGCTATAAATGCTTTCATTCTTGAAAAAAGTCTTTCAAATTCTGGCTACCATTAATTAGCTGGGGTAGGTCAACACTCTTCCCATCCTCCCAGGTTTTACATTACATAGAGAAAATTCAAATTGAAGGAAGGGAAGTTTAGGCTAGATATTAGAAAAGAGTTTTTTACTGAAAGGGTGGTGAGACACAGGCACAGGTTGCCCAGGGATGTGGTGGCTGCCCCAGCCCTGGCAGTGTTCAAGGCCAGGCTGGACGAGGCCTTGAGCAACCTGATCTAATGAGGAGGTGTCCCTGCCCATGGCAAGGGGGGTTGGGACCACATGATCTGTAAGGTCCAGTTCAACCCTTAAATTCTATGATTCCATGAAAACAATAGCTGTATATTATGTAATTGAAATGGCATCAAAACCATCAAGTCCATCATCTTTGAACAAATGAATGATATTTATCTGTACATAAAGAACTGTTCTCTGTATTGTGGCTGGATTATATAAAAAGCATAACAAGAAGTGTAAGAAGTTCTTGAGCATCACATCAATGCATGTGGGATGCAGCACACTGGAAATCTATACCAATTGATAGTGAGTCTGTTACATAAAAGCATGGACTGAAAAAAAGAAAAAGCTCCTGGAATGAAACACAAGGTATGCAATGCTGCCTACTCAGTGACTTTCAGATTGAAAGAAGTGGAGAAATTTCCACTTTCTGCAACTTCCATTTCATACCTGTGTTACTCTTGTTAGCAATACTGAATCTAAAATGTAAGACAGAAGATTACATGAATAAGAAGAAAAAAAACTGGAAAGCAAGCAATTGATAATGGCTGGTGAAACAGCAGGAAGTACTTGCTTAAAAGCAACTTATCCAGAGTGCCTCAAAATTTCTAACCAAAACAAACATGTCTCCAAGCTGCAATGTGATGAATAAATAGACAGTGTACCGATCTCCAAATAACCTTCTACATTCTCTGTGCTGTATTCACCCATTCTTCTGCCTTCTCAGTTTAAATTAAATCAAATCATTAGGCTTCTGTGTTTGAGCACTGGCACAGCCTCCTTTCTGGCGTCAGGGGATGGTCACTCACTGCCCATCTTTTCAGGCCATCACTTCCTCGAAACCTCTTGCTGTGTGCAGACATTTTTCGCAGACTCTACGCCTCGTTTTTCCAGGGCAGAGGGAATCCTGAGCAGTCATTCTATCAGAAGTGGGATCCTTACAGAGCTTTAATAGCCATTGATTTTTGGAGAGGTGTGAAACAGCTATTTAATTTCCTGACAAAATACACCAGAAAATCATTTAATGCTAACATCTGTAAGTTTCTGGAGGGAAAAAATAAGCCTATCTAAGGTTTGTAAGTTACATGCTTGGACGAAGAGCTAAAAAATTACTAAAAGCTCTGGAAATGTCAAAAAGCCTCCCTCATAAAAAAGGTCCATGTATCTCAATTATTTGCTTTCCATATTTTCTCTTTAGTCCTTTGTCTCTTTCACAGTCTGTTTTCAGTTTATACAGACTGATTTCAATGTTAGGATCCATGTTTACTTATCCGTAAAGTCCAAGAAACCCAGGAGATCAGTGCTGAAATAATAAAGACTTTATTCACAGAGAGTTGTGGCTGCCAATCAGGTTCCAGGGGTGGCTTTGCAGAGCTCACAGGTTTTCTTGGCTTTGCAGTTCTTGTAGCTGTTCAGCATGCCTGATATTTGATAATTTCAGCTGCACAACATGCAAGTCAAATCTAAGATCATTTTCCTTCACATTATGAAGACATTTTAGAACAGACTTCAGCTCCTGTAGAAATGTTCCTGGTACAGCTGCAGGAGAAGCCAAAGAAAGGGCATCAGAAAGTGGTATAGTTTCACTGAGAAACTTACTTTACCAAGAAGTAATGAAGGGAACTAGATTTTAGTACAATTCCAGCAAAAATGTTCCCAAGCCTTGCCATTTCATTTTGCTGAGCTTTGCCAGCTTCATCCTCTAAGGAACCAGCCAATGACACAGAAAGAAGCTGTCAGTTACTTTTAGCCTTTTGATAACATATAATATATTCAAAATCAGGAAAAATTATAATAGCAGAGTAATATTAATAAAAATTTATTTGACACATTTATAGAATATTTATGCATTTAATATTTATTGAAATTATTTATAAGTACAAGTACATAAAAATTATATTTTTGTGATTTTTGGTAAGGGTTTACTAGAGAAAAGCAACCATTTAACTCCTGAGGAGCAGGACAATTTTAAAAGAATGAATGCCAGGAGTTGTCATTAGAAATACATATTTTTTTTGCATGAATGGTACAGCAACAGTCTAGCAAAACCTGTGTGGAACTTCTAGTGCATAAATCTCCTCATACCCAGAGGCAGTAATAAGTTACATGTTTCTCTACATATACATTTTCAAATTGTCAAACATACATTTCATGTACCGGAACCAGGAGTAACATCTTCTTGGCTCACTTTTTTGACATATTCCATAATTAGGTGTAGAAGTCAAAGATGCCTCTTTATTCCCAAAGGATACATAAACTCTTAAAGCATTTCAGAACTGGACAAATATCATTATATACCCTAAAATTTCACTACTGCGAGACAGGTAATTGTTCTCCTTTGTTACTTGTTGTAACAGAAACTTGAAACATGCTTTCAAGTTTTAACTTTCCTGGTTAGATGGCCACGCTTGCCTCGCATGATTTATCTGAAAATTTTACTCCTAGAAGAGTAAACTGCATCACTTACACATTCCCACTCTGTTCCACTCAAGTTTCCTGTCTTGCCTTTCACTCATCCTGGTGTGTGACTAGAAGTTCAGTACCACGTGCATTCCAGAGAAGCAATGCTGCCTCGGTATTTGAGGTTTAATGATTCCCAAAGCAATCCCAATGTATGTGAGAAGAATTTAAGCATTCAGTCTACATTTTCAAACACCATTTACTGTAGTGAATCCTTACATTTGAGTGCACCATCACTGTCTGGATCAGACCCTTTCCAACCTGACGCCGCTCCCCCTGGTTAAGTCGGTTGTTAGTCTGTCGCTCAGCCTTCTGAGGAAGGGTTTGACAGATGTTCCACCTGTTAGCCCAGACCAACACCCACCGACAGAGGAGACACTGGGGGAAGCTGCTGAAGCTTGAGCCGGGTTAGCAGCTGAATCTGCACAAACGCGCCTCATTCTCTACTGCCCCGAGCATTCTGTTCCCAAACTGCTGCAGGGAGTTAACAGCCAAGTCGGGAAAAGCGATTTCCTAAAAAGCCAGATGAGGCAGCAACGAGCCGGGATTACACACCAACCGCTACCTGCTTCCAGAACCTCATGACCTTTGTTCGCTAAATTAATACTTTTCTGTTTGACTTAGTGTGAACGTAACTGTTTCAACAGACTCTTGGTCATAATCATAGTTACAAATCTTATATTTGTTCCATTTCTTTTAATACTAATTTTCCATTTTAAAGCTAAGTCTATTTTCCTTAACACTTGGAAAAAAGAATTATTACTTCAAGTGAACAGCTGAAAGCTTATTCAGTATGATTTTCAGGCACAATTTAGGGACTAGAAAAACACAGAACTTATGATTGACAATTGTTTGCACCCTTAAATCTAGAATATACCTAACACTCAGATTACGATGAAAGGGTATATGCAATTTTTTTACAAAATTGTTTTTACTGCTTCCAAATTTCAAATCAGTGTGCATTTTGGGGAACTTGAAAATAACCCCTGAGTACTAAAACTGGCATGGCAATTTTTGTTTCCCAGTTTCTGATGCCTATATATGATTTAATAACTAGATAACATCACATCACTCACAAGCTATTTACTTCTAATAGCAAAACAGATTGATTTATGTTGTTTGCTTTTGTTGATGTAGCTTTTTAATGTTTGAAAAATATTAGAAGATATGTATTTTTAGTCCATTTAGTCCTGAGCTCAGGAAACTCCCAGTAAAAGAGAGAGGGCAAATCTTAATATGTTTACAATACATTTTTCTTATAATATATACACATATATATGTTATACAATGTAATTTACTATAAATTATTATTTGCACTAAATAGTAGTAAATTTCTGTAAAAACAGAAAAAGGAATGAACAAGAAATGTAACAAATGAACTGGTCCATGTTTTAGCACCGAAGGGAAGAAGTCTAAGTTTTTTTTATTTCTTTCACAGGTTTCTAAAATATCTCTATTAGTAATGATTATTTATGATTACCAACCTTTCATCTGTCAGTCTCATGCTGTCTATAGGACACCTCAGCAGGCTATAAAGAATCATAAAAGAGCAAAGTTTCCCCCCACATGGACAGACTGAAGGCTTCTGGGACCAGCTGCCCATATCCAGCTAAACAACCCCAGCTCCCTCAGCCTCTCCTCATAGTACTTGTGCTCGAGTCCCTTCACCAGCCTCGTTGCTCTTCTCTGGACCTGCTCCAGCACCGCAATATCCTTCCTGAACTGAGGGTCTCAGAACTGTACACAGTATTCAAGAATCAGTCCAGGGGCAGAATCACCTCCCTGGTCCTGCTGACCAAGCTGTTCCTGTTCCAGGCCAGGATGCCATTGGCCTTCTTGGCCACCTGAGCACACTGCTGGCTCATGTTCAGCTTTCTATCTGTCCAAACTCCTGGGTCCCTTTCTGCCTGGCTGCTCTCCAGCATCACTAGATCTGTAATTTTTTTATTATACCTATTCTGCATGTTTCACTGAATTGCTGAAATGCTGAACAAATTGGACTAGCTGAAGCAGCTGACACTTCTAGCAGACATGCCCTTGTTGCTCTAGTATGCCCAAGTTCGCTACTGCACACCAGCTGTCTAATAGCTGCAAATTCACTGTGTACTCAGCTCTCATCTCTGTACATCAGGGACCTTTTGTAACCCTCTGCAGCTACTCTCATTTCATGCCACACATTTCCTTCCAAGATTTATTCCCACATCATCCCTTCCTTCCATTTTTTCTATTTTTTTCCCCTTCTGTAGGAAATACATTATTCAAGGCATCTACATACTTGAACTAGAACTGAGATGGAGGTAGTTGTAACAAAATGCTAATAACTTCCAGGAAAATCACAGCATTGTTCTCAGCTTCTAGGTCTGTCAAGCAGCTGCCAGGAGCACTATGTGGTTCCCCTACTCTTCTTCTAGTTTACTGATTTTTCACCAAAATAGGGCGTTGTGCTTCAATTCTAAACTTTCAGAAAACATTCCAGTGCCGATTGGATGTGTCATTCAAAAGTAATCACATAATGGACACAGAAACAGGAATGTTTTTCTGTTGAAATGAGGGGTTTTGATGCATGCTTAGGGTGTGCTTCAACATTACACTTATCTGTTGGCACATCCCTCTGTTGTGTCAATGCAACTCTACAGGGAGGCTGTGCTATAAAGGAGGTTGCTTCCATTAACATAAATTATTTCACTGAGCTGGCTTGCAGTCCAGACTCCTGAAGAGTTTTACAGTAAATTTCATCACTCCTGCCACTCTAGCCGAGGGACAGAAATGTGTAGCAGTTCTGGAAAGGAACTCTTCAAGTACATTGGCCCTGGAGAAACTCTAAGTCAGAAGCATAATCTTTAATTAAAGACCACTGGCACTGTTGAAATCTTTCTGCCCCTAACCTGCCTGCTACCACCTCTTAGCCACAGGTCAACATGCCACAAGTGCTGCTGAACAGTCAAACATGTGCTCAGTTATGGGCTGTGGCAGTGGAGACCATTGTAAGAGGCAAAGTAGTCCAAGCTGCTTCAAGTCTTTGTGAGGTGAATACTGTCTCATGGGCTGTGATTCACAAGGCGAAGGTGTATGGAAAATGGGGATAGATTCATGGTTAGCTCAGCATGTGTATGCCAGAGGCAGAACAGACAGGTAACCCACCAGGAGCTGGAGCTTCCAGACCTTGATTAGCTCAGCCAGATTTCAATCCATGTGCTACTGGGTGGGTAGGCTCCTACCCTCGCCCTCACCGTTTGGGCTTCACACAAACTACCTCACATACTGAATGATGTTGACTTCTCTGTTTTCAACCACATAATTACACTGCAGATTACACACATGGGATTCCAAATTTCCAGGAGGAATATGTAACTCAACAGGCATATCCCAGTACTTTCTTTAAAACTCAAATCAGAGGCCTCTGTAAAAGGTTATTCATTATCTACATCAAAGCCATGCCACAGGCACTGCTTACTGCACTTCTCCCTGAGGAAAATGGGCCCAGCTCCTTTGCACATCTCCCACATGCCAACCCGGGGGGAGTCCCTTAACTTGCCTTTCTGGGGCATTTGCTGCCAGGAGCAATCCCAGAAGGACTTAGGGCTGCTGGGGAGAGCTTTTCTCCATGATCAAGGTAGTGAGAAGTGCTCTGGGCACACAGAAAATTGAGGGCATTTTTGGATGAGGGAAACTCCCCTCACATTTCAGTGGTGACATTCAGAACCTAAGCAGAGCTTCACTCAAAAGCAAGCTGGAAAAGACACGTTTTATTAGGCACAGTGAAAACAACAAGCATTGGCCACCACCGAGATTTGCCCCAACGCAGTCAATGTAGAATCATAGAATCATCAGGGTTGGAAGAGACGGCTAAGATCACCAAGTCCAGCTGTTAACATGTCACTCTGCTGTTACCCTTAAACCATGTATTCCAGTGCCAGGTCCAGATGGCGCTTAAACACTTCCAGGGATGGTGATTCCACCACCTCCCTGGGCAACCTACTCCAGTGCCTGACCACCCTGTGAAATTTTTTTTTGTGACATCTAACCTGAATCTCCCCCGTCTCAGCTTATGGCCATTCCCTCTAGTCCTCTCACTGCAGACACGGCGTGAGAGACCATTCCCTACCTCTCTACAACCTTTAAGGCAGAGTGACCCCGAGCCTCTTCTCCAGGCTAAACAACCCAATTCCCTCAGCCATTCCTCATACAACATGTGTTCTAGACCTTTTATCAGCCTCGTTGCCCGTGCTGGAGTGAGTCCAGCGCCTCGGTGTCCTTTTTCAGGTGAGGGGCCCATACCCGAGCTCAGGTGTGGCCTCACGGACGCCGCACGCGGGGGGACAGCTCCTCCCGGGGCCGCCCCGCCCCGAGCTCCCGCGCACGGTTCCGGTTCCGGTTCCGGCCCGGAACCCGGAAGTGCCGGCG
>NW_008680103.1:0-32931 GCF_000695815.1 Acanthisitta chloris | reverse complement strand
CAGGGCTTGGGGTGGCTGTGGCAGAGCCTGTGAAATGCAGATTGCCAGTTGGGGCACAATGCCCTCTGCTCCTGGGGGAGAAAAGGAAAACTCAACTATTAGATAAACATCTCTGTAAGGTGATGCGATAAAGGCAGTAAGAAATGCACATTTTTTCCCAAAGTTGTGCCCTTGCATGAAGTTTCCATGCCTCACCCTGCTGAAATCTTCAACCCTCACAGTCATCACCATCTCTCAACAAATTCTCTTTATCCTCATTCAGTCACTAGCAGTGGAGAAGGTGTGCTGTGGGGCAGGGCCCAAGCAGCTAACTTCACCAGCTCTGCTCCTGGATGGGCACCAAATCATTCCTGACAGCAGGATGACACAGGAAGAACATGAAAGGTTTATTCCTGAAGAAAAGTAGAATTATGACAACATCCCAGTGAAGCTTTGTGCTGACTTATAATGTATTGGTGCTGGTTTCAAACTGAAAAAGCATCTCATGTAGAAATGCTGAGAGAGAGCTTTGTACATTCTTGATAATCTAGATTGTCTTAGAGTAGAAGCCAAATCATAGCACCTGGCTATAAACACAGCTTAGATCCAAACAGTCCATGAAAAACAAATCAAATGGTGGTTTCTCATTAAGCTAACTCCCACTGAATAAGAAAATCCAGGCCTTCATTAACAGTCATTTCATAACGACCTGGACAAACCTTCCATCAGGATTTGGCACTGCATGGAAAAACTTAAGGATAAGATGTTTCAGGTCCTTCAGACTCCACCAGCAGAAAGTTCCTTTATTATCCAGCCTGTTGCTGGCCATGGTGGTCTGCACTGCATGGACCTACCAAAGAGAGTAGCATTTAGCTATTATTATTCCTTTTGGTCTTCCTCACTTTCCCCAGCAGCATTCCTAGCACAGGCTCTCAGAAGAGCTGTCCCAGCACTGCAGGAGAGAGTTTTGCTTTGGTTCATATGGTCTGTGTGTCTTTACCACTGCTCCTGCACTGCCAAGATGCAGATGGCAATCTCTTACCAGCCAGCAGAGGATTAGCACAGAAATCCTGTGAGGAACTAACCTCACTTGTCTAACTGGGCCAGATTCCAGTGCATCCATGAAGGAGGCAGATTTGCCTCTAGGCTGTGGGAAGAAAGCTCTTTGCAGAGGTGTTAGGGGCTAAAATAGAACAACTGTCTGCCTTGCACCCTCTTCTATATCTGAGGGTGCAGGTGTAGCCCTGCCTGGAGGACAGGTCACAAGGCAAGGTGCAAACCTGCTGCCTGGCCTGGGTCAGACCTCAGCAGGCACTGGGAACCCATGAGGAGATGGAGCTGTGCCAGGAGAGGCTCCTGGAATGGGCAGGGATGGGGCCAGAGATGAAACCAAAGCTGATATCAGGGAACATCTCCAGGCTGTGGGGACAGTGCTCTGAGGGCACAGTGCTGTCAGGGCACAGCACAAGCTCCTCTGGTGCTCACTGGTGGCAGAGGCAAAAGCACAGGGGTGGCAGTGGCAGCCTCTGGTGCAGTAGCTGACCTGCCTGTAAAGTCAGCAGTAACAACTCCTTCCCAGACCAGCTCTCAGCTCTGCAAGGGTCTGACACTGAGCTGAAAATACCAAAGCATCTCAGGATACACTGGGAAACGCAGAGAAGTTTCACTCAGGAAAGCAAGAACAGCTTTTCAAGCATCACTGAGCCTTTCATATTCACCACTCCATCACTTCTCATTACCAGAAGCATTTCCTTCACATCGAAGTGCTTCCAGCATCAGGGCACATTGAAACCATATTCTTTTTTGAATCAAGGGCTGAAAACAGCCTGGATCAAACTGTTCCCCCTGTTTCCCTCTGCCAAGCAGTGTCTCTCATGGCTCAGCCATGTGTTCCCAGGCTTCAAGCCCAGCTGCTGTTGTACACCACGCTCCAAGCACATGTTCTTGCATGGGATGTCCATTATTACTTGCAGCTTTATTTGGTTGGTGTGTGTCCTCCCTGCATGCCCCCAAAGGGCTCCTTTCAGAAGGGTTTGGCCAAAGTTATTTGATTGGCTTCAAGCTTCTTTGTGAGTTTCCCCAATGCCAAGCTTAGGCCCTGAACCCATGCCAGGTAATTCATCATTTCTCCTGAAAAGCTCCAGACAGAATCCTGCTCTTAGCTTGTCAGATAAAGGCCTGAGAATTGCCTTTCAGGCCACCTAATGAGGGTTTGTGTTTTTCTGTGCTTGATGGGCTTAATTTCCGGTTTCTTCCAAAGAAAGCAATTTTCCTTCACAAAAAAGACCAGGAATAATAGACACAATGCAGCTTTTTCTGAGTCACCCTTTAACCATTTGGACTTATACATTCTCTTTGTGCATCTTCCCACTAAGACCCCGAAATTCAGAGTCCTCTTCAGCTGCTGCTCTACGTTTTCCGCTGCCATGAGATATTTCTGTGCCTAAGGGTTTAATGCAAAGGCATTATCCTCTCCCAGGCTTTCTGCAGGCTGACAAGAGTCTCCATAAATACTTCATTCAAATCTGAGGTACTCAGGGTTGGGATTTTCTGTTCCATTTCTACAGGACTTGCCTACTTGATATGCAGAAGTCAAGGCACAGTGCACAAGGGACTGTGCAGGGACAGAGCTTCTTCTGTGCCCAGAAATCATCCAAGTGTCATCCCAGTGCACCAAGGTGGAGGCTCTATAGGAGGTTTCTCAATCAGCTCATATTTACCACTTCTATGCAAATATTCATGGACATGACAGGATCTCTTATTGTCCAGCATTTGGCCAAATGATAAATATCAAGTTCTGTTCCCCTCATTTGCTTTGTGCTGTCTCCACATTCACCCCATATTGGTCACAGTTGCACCCCTGTCCAACCTGGCCTGGAACACTTCCAGGGATGGAGCAGCCACAGCTGCTCTGGGCAACCTGTGCCAGTGTCTCACCACCCTCACAGAGAAAACCTCTTCCTGATATCTCATCTAAATTTCCCTCTTTCAATGTATCCCCATTTGTCCTTGTCCTATCACTGCACTTCCTAACCTCTGCAGCTTCCCTGGAGCCCCTTCAGCTCCTGGCAGGTTGCTTTGAGGTCTCCACACAACCTTCTCTTCTCCAGGCTGAACAGCCCCAACTCTCTCAGCCTGTGCTTGTAGGGAAGGTACTCCAGTGCTCTGGTCAGCTTTGTGGCCTCCTCTGTCCTTGCTCCATCAGTTCCATGTCCTTTTGATGTTGGGGACACCAGAGCAATGTGCAGCACTCCAGGCAGGTCTCACAAGAGAGAGGACAAATCCCCTCCCTCACCTGCTGCCACACTCCATGGATACAGCCCAGGAGTTGGTTGGCTTGGTTTGTGTTAGAGCAATTTGGACAGGGCACAGGAAACCCTCGGGGCAGCACATTGCAGCAGTGCAGGTTTCATTTGCAGCAGTGCAGGTTTCATTTCACTGCAGAATTCAGAGAAAATTGTGCTATGAAATGTTCTCCAAGGCAAAATCATCTAAATTTCACAGGCTCCATAGCTCAGGGGTTAGAGCACTGGTCTAGTAAACCAGGGGTCGTGAGTTCAAATCTCACTGGAGCCTGAGGGGGGTCCTCCACCTCCTACAAAGACCCTTCTGATTTATGTTCCTCTTTCTTCCTGAAATGTTGCTGATGTTATCTTTTGGAGCATCCACCCCAGTCTCGGTGAGATATCAGCATCTTCTGGCACCTATACCGGGCCAGGAGCAGAAGAGAAAATAGCAATGGTCAGACTTGTACCCCTGAAACATTTTTAGTGTATGGCAATGAGAGATAGGAAATACCTAATAAGAGCTTTAAAGCCTTCTGACCCTGCAGACATGGTGAAGCTCATTGATGAACAAACCTGAAATGGCTGCTAGGTATTTCCAGTCAGATCTGGTTCATCTCTTCATACATCAGCAGGATGATCAAATTATGTCTCCAGAGCTCAGTGATTACAGAGTTGGCTGAAAACATCATAAATACAGTTTGTGGAGGAATAGCAACATCATAACTCTGTTGAGGGGGGCTGGAAAGTTATATTTTTTAAAAATAAAGAAATAGCTAGGTATTAACTTATTTTGCATCAAGTTTAGTTCCAGACTGATGAGATTTCCTGCTCTGCCTGTGCACATGTCCCTTTTTCTCTGCTGATTAGCAAACAGATTTCCTATATTGAATCCATCCAAATGACCCAAACCAGTGATGCAGAAGGTCCTTTCTGTGTTTGAAAAGGCCTTTTCCATTTGAGGGAAAGAAGGTTCAATATCCTGAAGTATTTTTGCCTTGTGGAGGTGTTCACTGGTTGCCTGGAGGGATCTCAGCCTGGTTCCTCACAGCTCTGTTGCCCCAGAACAGTGAGCACTGCAGAGCTGTGGGGGGGTTGATGTGTTTTCTCCACATGAGAAGTGACCTGGAGGAATTTCCTAGCTCTGCTGTGTGTATATCCCAGTAAGGCTAAGGAAGCAGAAGCCAGCAGAGTTCCCATTATCTGCAACCTAATAAACCAGCATAAGTTACTGTTATTGTAACTCAAGACACCAAAAAATGCACTGATGTGTTTTACTGACAGCGAATTTGCTTCTAGACTGTTGTGGCTCTCTGTCCCCTTACCCTGTGCCTCATTCCAGCTTAGCTCTGTATTTTGCTTTGATATGACACTGCTGTGCAAGACCCAAAGAGATCTTTGCAGTTCAAGTTCCCATGGATTCAGCTTAGCTGAGCCTGGGACGGATGGAAATGATCCTTTGAAACATTAATATCTTTCATCTCTAGGCAAAAGTGACAAATGTTCAGGATATGTTTTGCTGAATTCTTAATCTAGATGATACCTAATATTAATGGAAAAGCTCCTCTGCCAGTAACTGCAGAGCACCAAACACACTGATTCTGCTTGTTAAACACAGGCCTGGTGCAAAGATGACTTGAATCAGAGGATCTGCATCCTTAATCTCTTTGTATCCATCATCCTTCATCTTTTGCTCTACTTCAACAGGGCTTTTCAAAGACAGCTTGACAAGAGGGGCAAAGAGGGTAAAATGGTTTATATCCATATAGTATAATATGGTAGTTTCATAAGTATGTTACGGGTTGGAATGGAGCTTAGAGCTCATCCAGTTCCATTCCCTGTCCTGGGCAGGGACACCTCCCACCAGAGCAGGTTGCTCAAGGCTTTAGCCAACCTGGCTGTGAACACTGCCAGGGTTGGGGCAGCCACAGCCTCCCTGGGCAACCTGGGACAGTGTCTCACCACCCTCACAGCAAAAACTTCTAGCTGATAGCTCATCTAAATTTCTCTCTTTCAATTTCCTCCCATTGCTCCTTGTCCTGTCCCTGCAGTTCCTAACCAAGAGTCCCTCTGCAGCTTCCCTGGAGCCCCTTCAGCTCCTGGCAGGTTGCTCTGAGATGTCCATGCAACCTTCTCTATCCTATCTCAACCTTCTCAATCTATCTCTATATCCTGAAGCCCAGGTAAATGTGGAAGGGAGGGAGGGAGGGAGGGAGGGAGGAATGGCACCTCCATCTTCATTGCTCCTCAGGGCAGTGGTCACAGCCCCAAGGCTGACAGAGCTCCAGGAGTGTTTGGCCAATGCTCTCAGGCACAGGGTGCATTGTTGGGGTGTCCTGTGCAGGGACAGGATTTGGATAGATGAACCCTGTGGGTCCTTTCAGCTCAGGAGATCCTATGACTCTATGATCTTTGTTGACCTGTGAGGTGAAAATGGTGCCCCTGAGTTCACAGAGACAGGGAAGGTTGTGTAGCTCTGCCACAAGGACTGGAACAAGACTGATCCCCTTAGGGGTTTGCTCAGGGAGATTTAAAGTTGTGACCTGCCCCAATCCAGATCTGGACAGTCATTTAGTGCTTCATTTAGGGAGAGTTAAAGGTGACTTAGTGTATATCTGTGAAAACTTGTTTTTCATATTTTCCTAAACACTTCAGAATATCAGCTCTATTTTTACAGGCCGTGCTGGACACTGTGCACTTCTCTGCATGCTCTGAATTCCTGGGGCTTCCTCCAAGGCTGGACAGAGAAATCATTGATTTCAACATAAACAACATTGAACTCTGTGGCCCAGCAGCCTGAACCATCAAGATGCCCATGGTGTTGGATGCCCTGAATCCAAGGAAAGCTGCATTTCTGCCTCTGGTTGAGCTCTAGTGAAGGCCACATATGCCTCAGCTAATCCATTTCTTGTCATGTGGGAACAACAAATAAATCATTTAATCCAGTGAGGGAAACTTTGAGCAAGAGCCAGTGAAAATCTTCCCATGTTTAAAGAGGTTTTAGACTCAGAAATCCAGTTTCAGCTGATGACCACATCTAACATACACAAGGATCCAATGGCAGCCTACAAGGCCTCAGCCCTCAGGATAATACAATTGGTAGTCCTGCACAATTCAGAGTGGGGAAAAAATCACCCAAGTTTATCTAGTCCCATAATGAATACTCTCAATCAGTTATTCCAAACAAGATATTGTGGTTTTAACAATAGTTTTTGAGAACAAATATGCAATGCTTTGCTTGAATCCTAGAGAAAGGCTATTGTCTTAGAATCACAGAGTTATCAAGGTTGGAAGAGATCTTTAAGATGATCAAGTCCAAACATCTACCAGCACTGCCACTGTAACCCCTAAACCACTGAACCATATCACCCAGTGCCTGGTCCACACACCTCTTAAACACCTCCAGAGGTGATGATTCCACCTCTCTGGGCAATATTCCAGTGCCTGACCACCCTAGTTCTCAAAGGTAGCTCCTTCAGGGTTCAGTACTGGCATTATACTTCTTCTGGATTCAATCCAGACACCATTGTCCCACTCAGGGTAGGTGGAATATGGTGTTGCCTTCATAGCCAACATCCTTGTTCCTGCAGGCCATAACTCCATGAAAGATCTGGAAAAAAACTGTAAGATTGTTGTAGTTGCCTCAAATTTCAGCAACCTATAAAATGGGACCCACACCCACTGTCACCTAGGCACTCTGCCTTGCAGATAGCGACTTAGGGCAGATCCAGGCTGGGGGTGGGAGGCTGCTGTGAGAATACAGCAGAGGAATATCAGGTCTGCCTTAGATGAGGAGATGGAAGGAGCTCATTTTGTTTAGTCTTGCAACAGGAAAGCTAAAAGTAGACATGACTATTATAAATACCACAGGAGTAAACAACTGGAAGCAGAAAGAACTATTTCAACTCAATTACATCATGAGCATGAGTGAATATATTGGGCTGGAGTTTAAAAAACAAACAAACAAACAATCAGAGCAGAATTTTTTTCAAGCAGCTCAAGCAGCAGGAGGAGGAAACCTAACGGGAGGTCAGAAAGTGCAGCAGCAGGTTTTGGAGGAGCTGGATAACACAGACTCCATGAGCCCAGAGCTCCTGTCCTGTGTTCTGTTCATCAGTGACATCATGGAATCATACAATCCCAGACTGATTTGGGTTGGAAGGACCTTAAAGCTCATCTCATTTCACCCCCTGCCATGGGCAGGGACACCTCCCACTAGCCCAGGTTGTTCCAAGCCCCATCCAACCTGGCCTGGAAAATTTCCAGGGATGGAGAAGCCGCAGCTGCTCTGGACAACCTGTGCCAGTGCCTCACCACCCTCAGAGCCAGGAATTTATCCTTAATACCCAATCTAAACCAGCACATGGAATTCTGGAATGGTTTGGGTTGGGAGGAACCTTAAAGACCATCTAGTTCCAAACCCCTGCCATGTGCAGACCTTCCACTAGCCCAGGCTCTCCAGAGCCCCATCCAGCCTGGTCTTGACCACCTCCAGGCTGTGACCTTGCCTGAGTTCAGCAGTGCCCTGTGCTCTGTGAATACTTGTGTGTCCCCATGTGTATTTTTACCAGGCTCTTAAGTAACTTGTTTCTCCAAATGCCTTTTCCATTTACAGAAGCAGGAGGCAATGACTTTAAGCCTCTTTCTCCTCCACCCTGGAGAGCTTGTGACTTACCTGTTGATTACCTCACCTCCCCCCTGCCTTCAGGGAAACAGCTCATTCCCTGTGCACAGAGCCTAGTTAGAGCCCTCAGTTGTTCTATTAATGGTCATCTATTTATAGCCTCTGATGATTTGTTTCATGACAAAGAGATTCTGCAAGATGTTCCTTGATTCTTCCAAGTTTGTAATGATTTTTTTCCCTTCCTGTGCTATTGAAAGCAGCTTTTGTGCTCAGCAAAATGACTGTAATAAAAGCTATTTCATGTGTTCAGAGTAAATGATAAGGACTTGAACAGGTTGCTGAGGAAAGCTGAGAGTTTCTCTTTGTTTCCCTTCAATTCTTTTCAGTCTTCTGGGTCAGATGAGCCTGGTTTACCCTGAGACTTGCAAGAGGTACAGAGTAAAATGCTCTCTATGCTGTGTGGCCTTGCCCATTGCTACCACAACAGCTCAGTCCTTGGCCCAGAGCCTCTGGTGATGGTACATTGCAACAGCAGAAGGGCAAAGTCTGGAGATGGCACTGGCTGTGCTTGATGTGCTCATTCCAGAACTGTCTCTCACCAGATACAACAATTGGATGATTTCTGTTGGGCCATCCATTAAGTTCTGTTTGCACTGTTACAACTGAGAAGATGAAATCCTCTCCCACCCTTTCCTCCCATGGATCTCTGTCCCACCATAGCCACTACACTTCCATTGCCACTGTGGACTGTACTGCCCAACAGCATCATTTTCACTCCAGAAGAGGTTCTCCAGGTTTTCTCCATTTTCTACAGTTCCTTTAACCTAAAGAAGGGGTTTTCTCTCCATGCATCTCCAGGTGGAAACACTGATGGTCTGTCCTATGTGCAGTGCTGCTGGGGGGATGCTGAAGCAGGGAGAGATGTCTTTCTCCTTGCTGTGTGTGAGTCAAGGCTCAGATTTAACACAGACTCTCCACACCTTTGAGGGGGGCAAACAGGATGGGGAGACTTGAGCCCTGAAGCCACAGCCATACCCTTGCATTCTGTCAGACCAAGAGGGGTCTCAGTAAACAGTGGGCTGTGATGTTTCATTAGTCAAGTGTCAGGTTCACACTGGTGTGGTTGTTCTCTTCTTATCTGGTCCCAGCTGTGTTGGGAGTTTCTTCATAGTTGAAGCTTTCAGTAATTCTCTGATAGGTTTCAGTTTTGTTATCACAGAATCACAGAATACCCTGAGTTGGAAGGACTCACAAGGATCATCAAATCCAACTCCTGTCCCTGCACAAGACACCCCAACAATGCATCCTGTGCCTGAGAGCATTGGCCAAACACTCCTGGAGCTCTGTCAGCCTTGGGGCTGTGCCCACTGCCCTGGGGAGCTGTTCAGTGCCCAAACACCTCTGGGGGAAGAACCTTGTCCTGATATCCAACCTAACCCTCCCCTGACACAGCTCCAGCTGTTCCCTGGGTCCTGTCACTGGTCACACAGAGCTCAGAGCTGCCCCTGCACTGCCCCTCAGGAGGAAGCTGCAGACCCATGAGGTCTCCCCTCACTCTCCACCTCCAGCCTGAACAGAACCAATATCCTCAGTCTTTGCAGCCCTCCTTTGGATGAGCTCTAATAGCTTTAGATCTTTCTTATACTGTAGTGCCCAAAACTGCTCCCAGGACTCCTGTTGTTCCTGCCTGACAGTCCATAGCCCTGCACCACCTCTGCCTCTCCTCTTTCCTCAATTCCCAGACCTTGCCTTTTGCCCCTTTGCTTGGCCTCCCCCTCTCTGAGCACTCCCAGCTGATGACCCATCCATCTCCATGTGCCCTTCTAGGTTCCCTCTGGAACTTCCCCATCCATCCCAGCGGCCAGAAACCCTTGCAAGCAATGGAAGATGCACAGACCATTCCCACAGCCACTGGGGTGTATCTGGGACCACCAGGAGGCATTAGTCCTCCATTAGTCCTCCAGCAAGGACAGGCAGGTGCTGGGGAAGCCTTGCAGGGCTGCTCAGCTGCAGCGGTAGCTCTGCTTGGCTACAGTGCCCAGTGATGCCTTTCAGGTTCATCACAGCTACAGACGAGACACAGCAGCAGCACCAGCATCCAACGTGGTGTCTTGAAGGTCTGGCAGTGTGGTCTGGTCTCTCCTGGGTTAACTCAGCCTTGGGCTTCGTTGCCATGAGAGGCACAGCACCTGGGCTCACTGGAAGAGTTCCTAGACATGGAGCTTCCAGCAGAGATGCCTCAGACTCCCTGGAAAACACTCAGCAAACCTCCAGAGAATCCTTTTTCTTCAAGTCCAAGAGTTATGCAGATGACAGGGCCAAACTAAACCCTTCCCACAGCTTTCCCTGACAGTTGTGTGCTGTTTGCTTCTCTGGATAAATCAGTTTCACAAAAGGATCTCAAACTGCCAAGAAATTCTCCTACTTCCTCACCGGCTGGAGGTGAATTGTATTTTGTTTTGTTTTCTCAGCTGCTGTAACCAAAGTGCTTCAAGAATTCGTGGGGACCAGAGTAGGATTATGAGTCTCACTCTCCAGTCAGGCCTTTGGGTTTCCTATTCACCCCCAGCTGGTATTCCCCAGTTCAGCACCAGTAACAAACCTGAATGTGAATGCATAGGATGATTAGGGAGCCTGGAATTGGCTTGCTTTCTCCAGTAAGCTTGATGTTTCCTTTCTCAGGAAGGCAGAGCTGCTTAAGGTGTATGTTTGCTTTTACTTTACCTTGTTTAGAATCATCAAGGTTGGAAGAGACCTCTAAAATCAAGTCCAACCATTAATCTGTCACTGCTGTAACCCCTAAACCATAAACCAGATCCTCCAGCACCAGATCCAGACACCTCTTAAACATCTCCAGGGATGGTGACTCCACCACTTCCCTGTTCCTCTCCTTCCCTATCCCCTCTCCAGCAGTGATCCAGTTTGCAGAGACACAGCTCAGCTCATGCTGCAGTGCACAGCAGGTTTTTCACTGCCAAACTGCCTGTCTGTGTCTGGAGTGACAAACTCCAGGTGAGGAATAACCAGAGTTTTCCTGACACATGGAAGCAGTGGTGGATTCTAGTCAAGTGCCACTTGCCCCTGCTTTGCTTTTGCACTCAAAACTGTGTCCAATGAGATGAATATTTCTGATTGATGTTTCATAAAGTAAACTCTCATGATCTCTGCATTTGACACCAACACCTTCCCCCGTGAAGTCTCAAGGAGATCTTGTTTGTATTCTAGGTGGGAATATTCTAGGTAGCAATTTCTAGTATGAGTCACTGCCTCAGTGTTTGATTAATTCTCTATTTCTGAAATTCTGATGAAGCTAAATGGTTGAAAGCCCCAGAGGAGAGCTGTGGTACAGGAGAAAATAGAAACTGTAGTACAGATGTAGCTTAAATTAGTGAGGCCAGAGGGAAAGGAGAGAAATCAGTGGTTGCTCTCAGAATCTATAATTTCAATACTCACTCCTCTTACCTTGCAGAAAGGGCATTGCCTGTCCCAGTGCCTGTGAAAAGGCAATAGAGAGGAGGAATTGAGTCCCACCAGCAATGCTCCCGTGGGAACAGCTACCCACTCAGCTACAAAGCTTTGAGGTATAACAACATCAAATCTAATCATGTCTGGCACATACACCAAGTAGTTGTGTCTGGGCCTATGGGGCAGTGTCCAGCATGGAAAAAGGTGTTACTTGACTCAGGAATGGTTCCAGTGCAGATTCTGGACAACATCCAAGGTCTGGACTAGGTCCAGGACTGGACTATAATGCGAATAAAATTGACCTTGGGGTAGAGGCTCAGAATATACAATACCTACAGTCAGCAAAGCAGATCTCCTGCTGAGGGAAATGGTGCAGCCTCTCAGGCTGGGATGATGTGTGCCAGCCAAGGCTCTGCCCTGAGGCTAGAAAAAGGGTTGAAATAGAGCCAAGGTTGCATTTTGGCCATCTGCTTGGCTGAGGCCAGGGGGGCTACCAGAGGGGCTGAATTTGCCATTAATGTTCCATGTAATATAAAACAAGAGTCAATGTCATCTCTGGACTTCATTAACACTTTGAAAAGCCAAGGGGAATATCATATTTGACTGCGGGGCCAGCACAAGGCAACAGAGAATCTAACATTTCAGTTCCCACTCAGGAAAGCCCAACAGCATTTTTGCTGTCCAAAACTAACTGAGACAACCAGCTCTTGTGAAATAAAAAAAAAGTGCATTGCCAATGAAACCAGCTGAAAAGGTTCATTCTGTTCTCTTTGGGCATATTCACCTTCTTTTGTTTACTCTCAGTCTATGAATTTCATGACAGAAAAGGAACTCCTTGAAAGGAATCCTTTACCTTCTCAATGCCTCACATTCACATGCTCTTGGTATGGGCTGAGCAGTGGTGAGTGGGACAGGTTATGTCCTAGACCTCCCCACAGCACATGTGGGGCTTGGAGGTCAACCTGCACCAAACAGCAAGCCCAGCCCTGGGCTTGAGTCAGCTTGAGCCTCAAATGGAGAAGGGAAAAGATTTATGAGCAATCCATAGGAAAACAGCTGTCAAGGAACTCTGCAGTGCCTGCATGGTTTTTCCTATTCATTTCCTTGGTCTCAGGCTCCTGAGCAAAATGTCCTCTCTGAACCAGTTCAGCTGGAAAGGTCTCACCTTCCTCTGCAGGCCACAGAGAGTTCAGGTATTTGGGATTTCATTCATTCACCTTCAGTTCACCTCTCTCAGCACATTCCCAGCTCACAGCTAATGCTGAGCTGAAAATTTCCAGGCTGGAAGGAATGGGCTGTGCACCTGCCGCTTGCCCACAAGCTCCCTGTGTTGGAATACTGGGGGCAAAGAGCATCCCAGAGGGAAAACAAACAGCAGGACTGTGTTGCACAACACAGGATGAGCTAAGCATAACTCAACTGCATGGGGCAATAAAACCAAAAGCAAAACTGTTTCACTGGGCAAATCCCTAGTTGTCCAGGTGGTGAACATCTGTGTGTGGCAGGAGGTCAGGGGGAGCTGCAGCAGGTGCCTTAAGCACCATCCATGCAGCACAAGTGACCACATTGAGGTCAACACTTGAAGAATAATCAATTCAGCCTTTCCTAACTGTTCATTAACCCTTAAATCCTGTCACAGCAGCAATGGAGCGTCCCAAGAAGCTCAGATGTCTTCAGAGGAAGATCCAGATCCAATCTGTAGGTGGCTGTGAGACAGGCACCCATGTGGAAATCCTGCCTGATGCTGTGCAGGGGCAGTGGAGCAGGGAAAAGCAGCTCTGTATTTTTTCAGGACCAGCACAGACATTGCTTGGCCCTGCCCTGAGCACAGGGCAATGAACAATGAGAAACCTTAGCAGCTTCTGGCCACAGGAACCTCAGTAGAGAAGTGGAAGGTGAGTGAAGAAGGGCTGCAACAGAGCCAAGACAGAGATGCAGAAGCCCCAAAATGAGAGAGCCAGCATGGGCTCTGGGTAATCCAACTGGTGGAAGTCATGAGTCAGGTGCCTGGAAGCCTCATTTCCTGGCATTCCAGCCTAAAAGCCCCTGCGGGAGTTTCCTGTTGCTCAGCTCTTGAGGTGGATGTAGCCACCTGCCACATTGTGCTGGGCAGTGGCTGGAGGGGGTTCACTGGCCAAGAATTCCTTAGCCAGCAAGATTCCTAAGCCATGAGGCTTCCAGTCCATTGACAAGCTGCTGTGCAGCCACAAAGGCAGAATAATGTGTGCAAAAGAATTTGCCAGGTGTATCCTGAAGGCCAAGAGAAGTGCCAGAGTCAGGCATGGGTGGCAAGACCTGGTGGAATGGTGAAGCATCTCTGCAGAGGAAGCTCAGCAGGACCAGGACTCAGATGTCAGCAGAGAGGTGGCTGCTGGTGAGGCTTAGATAGGGAAAGGTCTGTGGAAGATGCTGGAATTCTTGGCCTGGAGCCCTCCAGAGGTCCTTCCCACACTTGGGCATTCAGTGATTCCCTCGAGGAGATGCACCAACAGTGAGGATCTGTCCAGTGCTGTGTCTGCAAGACAGGAGCTGTGCTGCTGCTAACAGGGTGCCCAGGGAGGCTGTGGCTGCCCCAACCCTGGCAGTGTTCACAGCCAGGTTGGCTAAAGCCTTGAGCAACCTGCTCTGGTGGGAGGTGTCCCTGCCCAGGGCAGGGGGTTGGGGCTGGATCATCTCTAAGCTCCATTCCAACCCCTTAACAAACTATTATACTGTGAAAATAAAATCATGTGGATGCCCAGGAGCCATGGAAGGGATGAGCAGTTGGTGATCAGACTCCCACCCTTGGTTTGCTGCAGCTATCCTGAGGGGTTTGGCTAAGATATTGAGTCTTCCTGAGGTGAAATTCATCTTTCCTAACTTCAGATAGGATCATAGAATCATAGAATATTAAGGGGCTGGAATGGACCTTAGAGATCATCCCCTTAACATACTATGAGACTATTACACTTCCCACCTTCTGTGCCCTATCACAGCCATGCAGGTGACAACTTTCTCCTTTGAAACCAAAGGCAATGAAGTCACAGAAGAAATTTCATTCCAGTTTCATCAAGGGGGATCACACATTCACTGAGGCTTTCCAGGGAGATGAAAGCACTGACCCAGAGCAGCCAGACATGGCCAGGAGACTCCTTATGAGGGAGGCTGAGCTGCAGGTAGATGGACACATTGCTCCATCTCCCCTCCTGCCTGAAGACAGGCTGTTCCATGTGCTGGGATTGAGGGTAAAGGAAGCTCAGCACCACAGTGAGGGGCAGGAATGGGCCCCAAGTGCAGGGAACAAAAGCAGTTTTTATGGGAACCCAAACCACCAGCTGAAACGTCAACTGACAGTAATCCTGTTTGTCACTGATATGTGTAGTTGGGCTCTCCCAGAGCCTCGAGGTGTCCTCCCTCTGACCTGTCTGCAGCTGCTGGGCACATCTCACTGGGCCTCACCAGGGATTGTTGGGGCCATCCCCAGCAGCTGCTGCACAATGAGCTGATGGTGCTGACAGCTCTGGTGGGGAAGGACCTGCTGGAGCAATTGGAGCAGGGACCTGCTGCTCCCATCGATCATGGTGATGCTGATGGGAAGCTGCTGCCTTCTGCAGCTCCTCGTGGCAGCTGCTCACTTGGCTGCAGGGGGAGAGGGGATTAAAAGGATTTAAAAAGCAGAGATGGAGAGGAGAGGAATGGTTACAGCCAAACTTCAAGACCAGGAACTGCTGAAAGTGCTATCAGATCCCATGAGCATCTCTAGAGACAAAGTGGAGGCTTTGGAGTTCATGGATGGGTTATGGAAGTGACCTACTTGTACTCCCAGGACTTGGTCAGAGGAAGCATTCCCTTAAGGACAAGTTTCTAAAGAAAAGAGAAAATGAAACTGAATACGTGGGTGTGTTTAGGCTGATTTGGTAAATCTCTCAGTGCTGTTTGGACATACACTGAAATCCTGGAGTATATCCACAACATTTGGATGATGGTGCACTCTCATGGCATTATAGAATGTTAAGGGGTCGGAATGGACCTCAGAGCTCACCCAGCCCCAACCCCTGCCCTGGGCAGGGACACCTCCCACCAGAGCAGGTTGCTCAAGGCTTTAGCCAACCTGGCTGTGAACACTGCCAGGGTTGGGGCAGCCACAGCCTCCCTGGGCAGCCTGGGACAGTGTCTCACCACCCTCACAGCAAAAACTTCTACCTGATATCTAATCTCAGTTTCCCTCTCTCAATTTCTCCCCATTGCTCCTTGTCCTGTCACTGCAGTTCCTAAAGAAGAGTCCCTCTAGGCCTTTGTCCAAAACACTCTTCAGTTCTCTTAGAGTTCTTTCAGCTCCCAGAAATGCTTTAAGTTCCCCCCCAGAGCCTTCTCTTCTCCAGGCTGAACAATCCCAATTCCCTTATCCTTTCCTCGTAGAACAGGAGTTCCATCTCTCTAATCTACTTCATGGCCTCCTCTGGCCTTTCTCCAACAGGTCCATGTCCTCTCTGTGCTGGGACCCAGAGCTGCACCAAGCACTGTAGGCACTGTGAGGGAGGGGAAGAGCTTTGAACAATTGCAGAAGAGGGAAGGAAGCACGAAAAGAGTGAATGGACTTGGACCAACTTTTCTTATTTAAACTCATTTGTTAGAGAAATTCTGGAAGCTGGAAAGCCTCAACAAGGAAACCTGTTGCCAAGGCTTATGTTTTCCTGCAATGTTTAAACTTTTGCTCCAAAAGTCACAGAATTACACAAGATTCCTCAGTTTTGCTAAATAAAAATATTCTCATTGTGAAGAAAGAACCTTTCCCAGAAAACATGACTGAAACAGGAATCTGAAAACACAGAAATGGGAAGGCAAAGAAAACCTCAGGTTCTCTGATGAGACATCACCCTGTTAAAGCCAAATTTGTGATCTGGGTGAATGTGTCATGGTTGGCACAGTGGATACAGACACACCTGGTAGTTCCACACTTGAAGTTCAGTATTCAGAACAAATAGATTTTTGCTCAGTTTCTTCCCATTTTCTTCCCACGAGCAAATGTGTATCTTCAAAACCCCCAATTTGGGGACTGTATCTCTCCATCAAACAGTTGTGCAGGTGTTACGAAGTCTAGATACGCTGATTCTCCTTCCTCTTCACTTGTAGGCAGAACTCTCTCATGCCCCCAGGGAGGGAATATAGTGTGTTTCTTAGTTTCATAGTGTGTTAAGGGGTTGGAATGGAGCTTAGAGATGATCCAGCCCCAACCCCCTGCCCTGGGCAGGGACACCTCCCACCACAACAGGTTGCTCAAGGCTTTAGCCAACCTGGCTTGTCCTGTCCCTGCAGTTCCTAACCCAGAGTCCCTCTGCAGCTTCCCTGGAGCCCCTTCAGCTCCTGGCAGGTTGCTCTGAGGTCTCCACACAACCTTCTCTTCTCCAGGCTGAACAGCCCCAACTCTCTCAGCCTGTCCTCGTAGGGAAGGTGCTCCAGTGCTCTGATCAGCTTTGTGGCCTCCTATGTCCTTGCTCCAACAGTTCCATGTCCTCCTGATGTTGGGGACACCAGAGCTGTGTGCAGCACTCCAGGTGGGTCTCACAGGAGCAGAGCAGAGGGAGGGAATCAAACCATATCATCCCTATGAACCTACACATGGAGAAAAAGCCTGAGCACTGCACCTCTCCATTCCCAGCTCTCCCTCAGGACTCACTCCTGCTCTTTGAGCTCTCCTTCAGGCTCTGAAAGCTCTGACTTATGATGATCCCCAGCTGGAGATGACTCGAGGTGGGACATGGAATCTCATTCCCAAACACAGGGTCTGGCATTTGTAGTTCACCAAGTCCAGGTTCAAGGGAGCTGTGACACCTGGATGTATCTCAGCTTAACTCCACAGGGAAGACAGTTCCTGCATTGGGAATTGCTGGGCCATGTTTCCCCTTAGCACTGACAGAAAGAAGGAGCAGCACCAAGAGTCCTGCAAACCCCATTTTGCTGTCTCCTGGCTTCCAAAATATTCCCTGCAGGCACTTCCCAAACAAACTGCAAAGCAAACAGAGGGCAGCTGCAGCTGGGACAAATTGTCCTGCACTAGGAAAAGGAGGCTCAGGAGGAACTGAGGGATATGAGGTGAACTGTCTCTTCATCTGAGATTCTTAAGCTCAAATGAGGGGAACAGAGAATTAAGTGACATTCCACACCTTTACATCCCACTTGTACCAGATTTTCTGCCATGCCCAGTGGCAGCCAAGCCTTTCCTCACCTTCAGCAGTGTGTGGCTGTGGTCCCTGCCCAGCCCTGCCTGCAGAGACCTTTGGAGAGGAGTCAGGACAGCAAGGAATGGCAGGAGACCTCTGTTCCCCTCATCCCCTCCTGCCCAGGCTGCCACATGCTCCAGCCCTGCTTGAGAGACCTGGTGGAACACATGTGCATCTCCACAGGGGAACAGATCCACTCATTCCCATGCCCAGGCACAATGAGAATGAGGAGCTGATCTTCAGGAATAGACCTCAGGAAAAGCAGCAACATGAAACCAGTCAGTTAACATACAGGAAGCACCATACATGAGAAGCAGAGCCCACCCTGACTGTGAACATCCACATCATGAACTTCCCTGGACAAGGGACAGGTTGGATGGGGTTTGGAGCAACCTGGGCTAGTGGAAAGTGTCCCTGCCCATGGCAGAGGGTGGAATGAGATGAGCTCTAAGGTCCTTCCAACCCAAACCAGCCTGGGACTCTATGATTCTATGACCACTGCATTAAACACAACCCCGTGGTGCCTATGGGGAGTATTCCACATCCTCCCTTCTTATCAGAAATGAGAGCAAGGCAAATAAATTATACCTGCAGCTAAAAATATGATTCCAGCTAATTGTAGAATGTCATCTTTTTTTCCTCTCAAAAAAAAATCAGGTCACCAGCAATGACAGCTCTATTTTTGCTCTTTGTTGTCTATCCTAGCCCAAAGGAGGTGAAGAGCAGCAGCAGCAGCCACTAACCCATCCCAGCTCCTGGGAGCTTCACTGCAAACAAACCCATCCCCAGGCTGCTGGGGGTGGCAGGAGAGAGGGAAAAGAGAGACTTATCTTTTAAAACATGTCAGAGTGCGCATTAATGCAGTGGAAAGGCCACAGGCAGGACCCCAATGAGGTGATGGTGATTTCTGTGGCATTTGTGTATTGGGATTAGATTGTAGTTCAGTGAAGTGGGAGCCAGAGTGGCTTTAAAGGAGGGTTGTCATTTACCTCCTAACAAAACTGGAAAACCAGCCTTAAAATGGCATTTGATTACTTCCAAGTACTCCTGCCTGTGCTGTACTCCAGCTCTGCAGTCCCTCCACTCCCATCCCACTGAGAGCCCCTCTCAACAGCCTGAGGGAGCCAGGGCAGGGAGGGAGGCACATGTGGGGACCCTTCCTGCCAAAGGAAAGAGTTCTGCTGGTGGATTTGGGCACATCTGTGCAGAGGTTGGCCAAAGGGTTTGGGGCCCTCACTTTAAATGGAACATTGAGGCACTGGAGCGAGTCCAGCCAAGGGCAGTGAGGGCAACAAAGGGCAGAGCACATGGGGAAGGGCTGAGGGAGTTGGGCTTGGTTCGCCTGGAGAAGAGGCTCAGGGGTGACCTCCTGGCTCTCTGCAACTCCCTGACAGGGTTGGAGAGAGGTGTGGGATGTCTGTCCTGCCAGGGCTGCAGGGAGAGGATAGAGGGAATGGCCTTGAGCTGAGCCAGGGCAGAGTCAGATTGGATGTTATGAGAAATGTTTTCCCTGTCAGGGTGTTCAGGCACTGGAATATTGCCCAGGGAGGTGGTGGAGTCACCGTCCCTGGAGGTGTTTAAGAGGTGTCTGGATGTGGCACTGGAGGATCTGGTTTAGGGTTTAGGGGTTCCAGAAGTGACAAGTTAATGGTTGGACTTGATGATCTCAGAGTTCTCCTCCAACCTTACTGATTCTGTGACCCACTGTTAACCACCACCGGGGCTGACATGAACCTCAAACAGCCACAGCTGCAGGCTATAAAAAGCTCTGAAAACAGATTCATTTTGTCTACCAGAGATATTTCTGCTGCAGCTCCAGCACTGCCTCTGTCTCTCATGCCTGTGGGAGACATCACCTTCACCTCCCTTCCCTGGCATGAAGACAGGGAAGGAACAAGGACATCCATTTCAGGCCTCAAAGCCAACCTGAAGCTCTCAAAATCCTTCCCTTGTCTGTGAGCAACATCCAAATGGAAAAAATGCTTTTTCCTTTGCTATTTTTCTTTTATTCAGTGAATTATTGAGCAGGTTGAGGGATTAGAGTTGGAGTTAATCTGGGTTAGGATAAAGATGAGTTTAGTACTGAGCTTTAATCAGCAATGGGTTACTTTTAAGGTTAAAAATACACAATTAGGTTTTGCTTTGTGTCTGGAGGTTTAGATAAGTTTTAGGGTTATGTCTGTGGGGGAGATTAAACTCAAAGACTTAGATTTTGAGTTTCAAGAGCTAATTGCCTTTGGGCTGGAATTAAATTTGAAATAATTTGAAGGATTAGGCTGGTATTAAGGTTAGATATGATTAACCATTGCATTAGAGTAGATTACTGTTAAATATCATCTCAGGCTGATTTAGGAGTTCAGTTTGAATCTAATTATAATTAGCTTTATTATTTGGCATAAACACTGGGATTCCTGATCAGGGGAGATAGGAGAATTTGCATCAGGGGTTTATACTCTCTGCAGCTGCATTTCCAGCTGATACCCTTGTTTCAGTGCTTATGGGGGTGGGAGAGCTCAGCCCCTCTGTCAGCTCTTGCTTTTGTGTTCTGATGTGTCCTGTGGCACAGGAGCATTCAAATCTCCATGCTCATGCAGAGAGATGCTGCTCCCTTGCCTGTACCCCCAGCTGGGGAGCTCCTTTCCATTGCCACACCAATCCCAATGGTGGGACATCCAGATAGGAGAAGGACCAGGTGATCTCAGAATGTCACAGAATATCACAGGATAATCAGAGGTGGAAGGGACACACAAAGATCATTTAATCCAACTTCTGTCCCTGCACAGGACACCCCAACACTGCACCCTGTGCCTGAGAGCATTGGCCAAACACTCCTGGAGCTCTGTCAGCCTTGGGGCTGTGCCCACTGCCCTGGGGAGCTGTTCAGTGCCCAAACACCTCTGGGGGAAGAACTTTTTCCTGATATCCAACCTAACCCTCTGCTGACACAGCTTCAGACCATTCCCTGGGTCCTGTCACTGGTCCCAGAGAGAAGAGGTCAGTGCCTGACCCTCCACTCCCTGAGCTGCAGACCATGGTGAGGTCTCCCATCAGTCTTCTCTTCTCCGGCTGAACAGACCCAGTGCTCTCAGCTGCTCCTCATGTGGCTTCCTCTCACAGCCTCTCACCATCTCTGTGTCCCTCCTTTGAAGCTCCAATAGCTTATTATCTTTCTTATATTGTGGTGCCCAAGCTGTACACAATATTCAAGGTGAGGTTGCCCCAGCACAGAGGAGAGCAGGACAGTCACATCCCTGACCTGCTGGCCATGCCTTGCCTGATGTCCCCCAGGGCACGATGTCCCTCCTGGCTGCCAGGGCACACTCTTGGCTCATATCCAACTTGCCATTGACCAGGACCCACAGGGCCCTTCCCCTGGCACTACTTTCCAGCCTCTCCTTCCCCAGTCTGTAGGTACAGCCAGGGCTGCCCCATCCCAGAGGCAGAATTGGCACTTGCCCGTGTTAAACTTCATATGGTTTGTCTCTAGCCCAACTCCTCACCAAGGGTATGAACTCCTGGGAGGAAATCTCCTCCTCACCCCATCACTCATGGGCAACACTCCTGAGAGTGTCTCCTACCAGCTGACATGCTCCTACCACATGCTTGAACCTTCCTATGGAAACCAAAAGAGATCCCAAGATGAAGAAGCAACTTCATGCACACCTAAAATTCATGGCATAGGTGGAGCTGCTGGTTGGTACTCTAGAGAGACCCTCAGAGACATGAAATCCATGATGTCACCAGGCCAGGAACACTTTGGAGTTGTGCTAAATGTAAGATGCTGTTTGGATGCAACCCATCTCTTTTTTTTCTGAGGCACCTGAAGGCTAAATTAAGGAGGTTTTGCTTCTAACATGTTGACACTTTCCCAGGTTTCCAGCAAATATCTGATCATTTAAATCTCTTTTCCATTCCATGCCTAAGCCTTTATGAATAAACCCAACGATTGTTATTTAGAAATAACTTTCTTCCATACATAAGTTCTCTGTGCAAAAAAACCCTCTTGATGTTTAGTCAGTGCTGTTTTATTCAGTTGCAGTAAAAGCAGGGAAGAGAAGGCTCACTAGGCTGTTTATTCCCATGGATGTTAGTTTTTGTACTTTACAGGATGCATTTTCTGTCAGAATTTGTAAAATATTAATCAAACAAACAGAAAACAGTACAGAAACTACAACTTGAAATGAAGGTGATTTCACAGCGACACTAAATCCATAATGGCACATTCCCCATCTTTTTTCTGTCAACTATGCCACCTAAATGCTTCATTTACAGCAGGTTTGCTTTTGTTTTGGTATCTCTTGACATTTTCTTGTCTCAGTTTCAGTGAAATGAGAACAAAGGAGAGAAACTCTCTGTGAATAACAATGTTAAGAAGCAATTAGCCAGTAGAAATCAAAATACATGATCATGCCATTAAAGTATGTGACAATTCACATGCACAAGGGGGAAGAGCTAAGCTCTTCAAGTAGCTAAGATACTTCAGGAGATCAGATTTAAACCAGTGTTTCATATCCTGCTTGTCATACTTAGTGCACACACTGTGATTCTTATAGCATGAGGGAAGTGTGAGGTGGGAACTTGGCTGTGTTCCCACACAATGATTGAATTGTTCCCACATAGCATGAGGGAAGTGTGAGGTGGGAACTTGGCTGTGTTCCCACACAATGATTGAATCCATCATTGCCATCTCCTCCCATACCTCAGCAGCCTGTTTGTCCCAGGGCCATGTCCATCTGTCCAAAGGAAGGTCACCCATGTCTGATAGCTTTCTACTAGAAATCAGTGCTAAATGAACACTGCTTTTTGTGCTTGCCTGTTGTCAGATGTTCCTAAGCCCATATATTGGCTCCACTGGGATTTCAACTGGAAATGCAGTAGTTTCTACTGGATCTGATGGAGAAAATGAATACAGAGTTTCTGGGTTTCATAGAATCATAGAATGCTTGGCTTGGGCTGGAAGGGTCCTAAAAACCATCCAGTCCCACCCCCTGCCCTGGGCAGGGACACTTTCCACTAGCCCAGGTTGCTCCAAGCCCTGTCCAGCCTGACCTTGAACACTCCCAGGGATGGAGCAGCTACAGCTTCTCTGGGCAACCTGTGCCAGTGCCTCAGCACCTCACAGGGAAGAATTTCTTCCTAATTAATCTAACTAGATGTTGTTGTCCACTTACCTTTCAGGAACAATTATTTCCAGGTTGAATATTCCTTTCTCATACAGTATGTCTGCACCTCCTATAATTTCTTTAGGGGCAAGATGAAAACATAAGTGTTACATTCAAAATCACTTGGATTTGTCCAGCAGCCTCCATGTACCTCCCACAGTTACAGAACTGCTCAGGTCACACAAAACCAGATTGATTCGTGTTGGAAGGACCTTGAAGACATCCAGTCCCACCCCCTACCCTGGGTGGAGACACCTTCCACCAGCCCAGGTTGCTCCAAGCTCCGTCCAACCTGGCCTGGAACACTCCCAGGGATGGAGCAGCCACAGCTTCTCTGGGCAACCTGTGCCAGTGGCTCAGCACCCTCACAGGGAGGAATTTATCCCTAGTATCACATCTAGCCCTGCCCTCTGGTAGTGGGAAGCCATTCCCTGTGTCCTGTCCCTCCAGGCCCTTGTAAACAGTCTCTCTTTTTTTATATATATATATATCTCCATATTACATATAGATATAAAAGAGGAAAAGGCAGTAGCTGAGCAGTTACGTCAGCCCCATCATGGCACAAACCTTCAGCCTGAGAAGCAGCAGGGCAGGATGGGCAGTGGTGCACAGATGTCCAGGGAGTGGGAGAAGGTGGGCCAGAAATCACAGTTACATAGTATGTTAAGGAGTTGGAATGGAGCTTAGAGATCACCCAGCCCCAACCCCTGCCCTGGGCAGGGACACCTCCCACCAGAGCAGGTTGCTCAAGGCTTTAGCCAACCTGGCTGTGAACACTGCCAGGGTTGGGGCAGCCACAGCCTCCCTGGGCAACCTGGGACAGTGTCTCACCACCCTCACAATTCCTGGTAAGAAAGGGGATGAAAAGCAGAAGATTCCCAGAAACAGACGGAAAGAAACACAAAGGGTTGGGTAGAGGTGAGCCAAGTAGAAAGCAAAGGTGGATAGCCCAGAGCATGTCTTAGATGCCTGTGGAAGCTCAGTTGGAGGTTCATTCTGGCAGCTGATGGCCTGAATGATCTAATGGGTCTTTTCCAGCTGAGCCTTTGAGACTCCACAAAACCACTGAAGTCACTTGACATAATCCATTGGAAAAAGAGACATTCCAGAAATAGTTTTTCAAAAGAAAAACCCTGATTTAATGCAAGTTTTCCTTCAAGCAGTGCTGAAGCTGGGGGAGAATTCTCCCAACAGCCCCAGGAGAGCAGGTCAGGGAGTTCATGTCACACTGGTTTGTTGCCACACAAAGTGTTTCTGGGTCTATTTATACCCTTAACTCCAAATGGAATCTGTTCCTGAGGGGGGAAAATGCAAGAACATGTTTATTTTATGCAAAAAGCAATCTTTTTTTCCATTGCAAAACCAGTTTAGTGGAACAGGATGGGATCATTCCCCAAACCTTTTCTTGGTAGTCATTAACCTTGATCCAGTCCCTTCACTGGGAAGAGATGTGGAGGACAGCGTGGCTGAGGCAGAGAGCAAAGTGCCTTATACCCTCTGGCCCTGATACTGGTATCAATTCCTGCCAGAGAGTTCAGATTCAAGGTGAAACACCATCCTTTTCCCATCACACATGAACCCACACTGAGCAGTGAACCACACTGTGGTGTCACCATGGCCATATCCTTTCTCCAAGCCCCTCTGCTCTTTGAGGTCTTGCTTGCCCATCACTGGTCAGCAACTCTTTGGGGAGGAAACTTGTTTCCACGTGGTCAGTTAGAGATGTTTACATGAGCTGGAGAATGTATTGAGCATCAGCTCACCCGTTGGAGCAGTACAGGACATGGAGGGATCTCTAAGGGGTCACCAAAGCCTACACAAAGAAAAGAAGGGTGAGGAAGACGAGGTGTGGTGGTATGGGGTGTGTTGGGAGGGTGTCACACCCTCCAGGACAACATGTCCAAGTGCCACTTAGGCCAGGCCAGAAACAATCTGTCATTTGTCTGCATGGTCTTTGCAGATCAAGGATATGAAGTTGTGTGTTGGGGCCTCATTCAGGTCCCTTCTCCAGTCTCCTCGTGTAGTATCTTCACACTGCATCTCCTGTGCTACATTCCCAGCCAAAAGGCCAGGTGTGCTGCACCCTGTGGGGCAGAACTGGCCAAATCACAAGCCAGAGAGCCAAATTATCCTGCCCTTGATGGAGACACCACCCAAAGAGATCTCTCTTTGGCCTGGTTGCTCCTTTGCTTCCTTTGGACAGAAACTGCTTTTTTGTCCTTATCACCCAACAAAGACATGTATAGAGTTAAGTCCAGGAGGAAAATAATAGCCTGGAGATGAGGGAATGGACTATTTGGGTCTGTTTCTACTGGCCACCCAGGAGAGGTGTCCCCAAACTGTGTGCCCTCTATTCTTCCCTAACAGACTTTCTTGTCAGTCAGTCTCGGAGGGCTCCTGGAAATTTTTATAGGAGACTTTTCCCTAGGCTTCTCTGAAGGGGGAAGGAGGACACTCCTGAAATAGAGGTGACCTGGGTGGGAAATTAGTGTGGGGCCCCTGGTGTTCCCAGAGTAGTAGACCAAGACTGGCATTTGGCCAGCATTGATCTCTGATTGCTCTGCCAGGATAAAAATGCTCTGGCCAGTGGTGAGGAGTCAGGGATAAAAACTTGTAAGAGCAGGAGAATACAGAGTGACCCATCAAGGTCATATAAATAAGGTCATGCAATGACCTTGTTGTGTCTCAAAGCCAGTGTTGCCACAGGTCTTGCTGTCTATTTCTCTTGTGGGCACTTGGCCCAGGAAGGCAAGTCACAGCAGAAAAACCAAGGGTGTCACCTCCCCAGCACATAGAACCAGAGAATCACAGGATGGTTTGGGTTGGAAGGACTTTAAAGCCCATCCAGTCTCATAAATAAGGTCATGCAATGACCTTGTTGTGTCTCAAAGCCAGTGTTGCCACAGGTCTTGCTGTCTATTTCTCTTGTGGGCACTTGGCCCAGGAAGGCAAGTCACAGCAGAAAAACCAAGGGTGTCACCTCCCCAGCACATAGAACCAGAGAATCACAGGATGGTTTGGGTTGGAAGGACTTTAAAGCCCATCCAGTCTCACCCCCTACCATGGGCAGGGACATCTTCCACTCGCCCGCTCCAAGCCAAGGGTGTCACCTCCCCAGCACATAGAACCAGAGAATCACAGGATGGTTTGGGTTGGAAGGACTTTAAAGCCCATCCAACCCCCTACCTCACAGGGAACAATTTCTTCCTAATATCAAACTTCTATTCTTCTAATATCTACTCTCGGCACCTGAAGTCCTGAGCAGCATGGAGATGTTTCCCACCACTTCTGGAGGACCACCAGCAGCATGGATGCAGGTAAGAAGACTACCAGGGTGGGACAAGCCTGGTAATGAAGTGGGAAGAAGGAAGGTGATAAGAGTATGTGGCCTCCAGGGTCAGGACAAGCTGAACAAAGTGAAGCTTTTAGCTTTCAGCTTCCAGGTCAGGATGTCCCTAAATTACTTTGGCCAGAAACAGGGTGAACCAAGAAAAAATCGCTGATCTTGAATCTTTCTCTCGTTCCCTAAGCTTGGGTCACCAGCCATGCTGAGGCAGGGCACCAGCCTGGCAAAGGACCTGGCTGCTTTTGCTTTAACTCAGGTCTGTCCTGGGATTTTCCACCCTGCATCAGCTCCGTGACAGGACCAGCACTGCTCTGGGAGCAGGGAATGGGAAGGAGCATTGAAAATTATCTTCATACTTGCAGGAGGTACTTGGAAACTCCCTGCTTGTGTTAGAAAGTCCCAGAGCTGAAAAAAGCAGCTGAGGCTACTTGGCCTCCCAGCCAGCCCCAGGCTGCTCATCAGCCCCAGGCTCTGGTACTACTGACAGCAGAGACACAGTGGCTGCTCCTCACTTGGCTCAGAAAAGCATCAGCCTGGTGACCTTTGGGGCTGTGGTGTCTGTCATCCCACCCTGCTCCCCCCAGACACCAGCAGACAGTGACAGGGTGCAGCTTGCCAGCAGCACATAACAAATCCCCAGTGGCCTCAGGGCCCTGGACAGAGGTCAGGACTCCTGTTTGCTCTGCCAGGTCCTGTGGAAGCTCTTCCAGCAATTAAGCACCATTAGCTGTTGACAGCCCAGCTGGAAGGAGTCAGTTTTGTACACTGCTGGAAGATGCCCATAGCCAAGATGCTGAGATCACTTCCCAAGTGCTGTGAGCAGCCTGTGGTAGGGCAACTCCTTTGGGATGGGCTGATGCTTTGTGGTGCTCTCCTCAGGGCTGCAGGAAGCAGGCAACAACACATTGAGCATCCAGGGAGCTTTGCAGCTCTCCTGTGGTGCTGTTTGGGCATCTACCCAAGGTCAGACAACATCTACAGCTCAAATGGCATAACAAAAATGGCCAAGGAGGTTGTGTTGCAACCTGGAGGCTCTGATCTAAGACTGCAAGGCCTGGGCAGGCTGAAGAAGCTCAGAGAAACAGCAATAACTGCAGCTGCCTCACGCAAGAGCAGCCACAGTTCCGTCACAGTCCTGTTTCCAGGCTCATCTCTACCTTGGCAAATAAAACATGGATTGAAATTCCATCTGTGACTCAGCCTTCCACCACCTCTGATAAACAGAGCTCTGGGCTCACATGAGCAGGGCTGGAGACAGCTCTGACCTCAACAAGGGGTGTAAGGCTTTACTAACAGGTGAATCTAGAGCTCCAAGCATCTTCCTACTCCCTACCCTTGGAACAGCAAGTAATTCAGCTATGAGGGAGCAGCAGTGTTTTCTCCCTCCAGAGCAATATTCATACCCCAAATATTTTGCCAATGGTTTGCCATTTTCCTACCCCCAAAACCTGAGGGAGGGACCTGGACATAAATGCTAAACACAAGGGCATATCAGGGCCTTGTCCTGGTAATAAATCACTGAACTCAGTGCTGAGCAAGATGTTTTGCCCTGCATTAAAGTCATTTATTCCCCTCCAAGTGTGGCTGTGCATTTCATGCCTGGCTGCAGGAGTGATAACAGCTGCATTCTCAATCCTTTCAACTGTAAATGTCTGCTAAAAAGAACATCTGGGACATGGAAATCAAAACAGCAGCAGCAGGAAGGGAAGTTTGTTAGACTAATGGGATTTAGGAAAAATAGTGGAAGTAAAAAGAATTCCTTAAGGGACTTAATGGCAAGGGGAAGGATCAAGATGGGTTAAAGTTGGGAACTTCCAAAACTGCCACTTAGAGGTGGGAGATCTAATCCCCTAGAGGGTCAGGTAGAATAAGAGCAGAAAAGGTACTTTAAATGGGGTTGGAAGCCACAGAGCTGCTAGAAAGTTGTGACCTAGTTGCCATCACTGAAACTTGGTGGGATGAATCCCAGGCTGGAATGAGACTATTGATGGCAAAGGCTGTTCAGAAGGGACAGGCAGGAATGGAGGAGTGGAGTGGCTGCTCTCTACATCAAGAGATGGATAGAGTATGAAAGCTCTCTCTGAAGAACAGCCAGGAGGAGGTTGAAAGCTTATGGTAAGAATCAAAGACTGAGGTAACAAAGGGAACCTGGAGGCTGGTGTCTTCCACAGGTCACCCAACCCAGAGGAGCCTATTGATGAGGCCTTCTTGCTCCAGCCAGAGAACTCATAGCCCTCCCAGGCTCTCATCCTGCTGGGGGACCCCAACCACCCCCAGCATCTTCTGGGGAAGTAGCACAGCAAGATGTAGCAATAGAGGAGACTCTTGGAGTGCTTGGAGGATAACTTCCTAGCCAAGCAATAGACAGCACTACCAGAATGCACTACTAGGTCAGGGCAACCTCTGGGATCAATGCAGGCTGGAGATGAGCAGATGGAGGGCAGCTCTGGGGAGAAGGACTTGGAGGTGTTGTGGGTGAGAGGCTGGACATGACCTGACCATGTGCACTGGCACCCAGAAACCAACTGTGTGCTGTGCTCATCCCCACAGTGTGGGCAGCAGGTGAGGGGGGAATTCTGCCCCTCTGCCCTGCTCAGGTGAGATCTCACCTGCAGTGCTGCCTCGAGCTCTGGGGCACCAACACGAGAAGGATGTGGAGCTGCCAGAGAGAGTCCAGAGGAGGACACAGAGATGCTCCAAGAGCCCCTGTGCCATGGAGCCAGGCTGGGAGAGCTGGGAGTGTTCAGGCTGCAGAAGAGAAGGTTCCAGGGAGACTTAGAGTCCCTTCCAGTGCCTAAAGGGACTCCGAGAGAGCTGCAGAGGGACTTGGGACAAGGGTCTGGAGGGACAGGACAACAGGGAATGTCTTCAATCTGACAGAGTGGGTTTAGATGAGATTTTGGAAAGGGATTCTTCTGTGTGAGCTTGCTGAGGCACTGGCACAGGTTGACCAGAGAATCTGGGAGCTTATAGGAAAGTTGGGGACAATGTTTTTAGCAGGACCTGCACTGATAGGGCATAGAGTGATGGTTTCATACTAGAAGAGGGGAGATTTAGACAGAGGTTGGACAGGGCTCTGAGCAACCTGATCCAGTTGAGGATATCACTGCCCATGATCAGGAGGTTGGACTAGACGGGCTTTAAATGTCTTTTCAACCCAAATGTCCTTCCAACCCAAACAACTCTGTGATTCTATGATTCACTGACCTGTCTACATTCCCTTTCCAGCCATAGAGGGGAAATACATGTCTATTTGTTCTCCTTCAGAAGTTTATGTGCAGAGAAAATCTCTTGTATATTGATAAAATTCCTGACCCTGACCCTGGAGATGATTAAATCTCCAGTTTTCTGCATCTGTAATTTCATCTGTCTGTTGGGATATTTGTTTAATACCCAACTCAGCACCCTGCTCAAACCCACAGCCACAGAAATCACCTTCTTTGGAAATGTGAGGCCATCAGGGTGAAAATCCCTGAGAATCCCTGGCCTGGATGGCAGCCCATGGCCCTGGGGCCAGGCAGGATCACAACTGGGAATCTGTGGATCAGCACTTCCTGTAAACACTTGGATTTAGGGAACCTCAGAGTAAATATTGGCTTTAACTTTCCACTGGTCAATATTTACTTATTCTGTCAATAAAAGCTGATGTTCATTTAAGCAGAAGATTGAACTTGTTGGAATAACATGGATTCTCCTCTCCAGGAGGCACAACAGTGAGCACAGTAACATCTGTGCTGCCCTCAACACCCAGACTGCAAAGCTAAGATGGTCATTTGCAGAGAGACTCTCCAAAAACACACTGAACTTGAGCTTTGATCACAGCTGAGCAAAACTCCAGGACATTTGTCACTGCTGGAAAACAAATTCTGCCACAGAAAACACCTCTGGACCCTTCCAGGCCTTTTCCAGCTGCTGTAGAGAAAGGTAAAGGTGTCCTTAGGTACCCTTGTGAGGGGAACCACCCTGCCTAGGGTTGCTTGGTGGCCACACTTGCTCAGGGGATGGTGTCTCCTTTAGCTTGTGCTGCCCATGGTTGTGATCCAAGTGTACTCTTGATGTCCAGGTACGACCACGAAAGAGCTCTTTAGGAAGGGATTCTGGAGGATTCAGGCCCATGTCCTGCTCAGAGCAGTTGTCCATCACTAGATCTTCAGAAAAGCTTAGCCATGGCTTTGCCTTGCCTCGCCTCATCCTGAAGAACTGATCCAGTGATGCATTTCCCCTTCCCTTGAGCCATATCAGTGGCACTTGTCACCCAGTACAGCCACAGCCACCCAAGGAGCCAGGAAGGTGTTCCCACTCCTGCCATCCATCCTGCTGTCCCAGGCTGAGCTCCCTGACCAGCTCACCCAGTGCCACAGGTCTGCCCTTGGCTATGGCAGAGGACCACGGCCACCCCAGTGCAGACCAGTTTACACCTCTGAAGCAGTGTATGCTTAATTTTGGGTTATAACAACAGCCCCCAGCTTTCAGACCACAGGAGCTTCCAAAGACAGTGGAGAAGTCTGTCTCATTGATGCCCAGATTTGTGCCAACACATTTAGAGGAACAGTGCCCTAAATCCTGCAGGTCTGAGCTCACAAATCCCTTCAGTAGCACAGAAAGACTGCTGAGATACAGCACTGCAAACCCAAAGATGCTTCCAGAACTGCACAGGACTTAATCCGTGTTCGTGGCAGGTACAGCAACAACTGGGCACCTAGTGGGGGTGAGACATTGGGTGCAGGTAACACCACACAAGCTCCTGTGCAGATCCAAACACCCTGTCTGAGAGCTGTCCTCATGGCCAGCACTACCTCTCCAATACTCTGCCACTATGAGAGGCCACACTTTAGGCTCAAATATGTCTCTAATACATTTTCATGGGCAAGAAGGTTGCTTACATTAACAAAGGGTGGTTGGTTTTGCAATAGATTAGTCTTTCATAAAGAGTCAGGAGGAATTTGGCTCCAAACCCCATTTACAAAGCCAACACACTGCACTGAAGCCTTGTAACACAAACCAGCCCTTGCCGTGTCTACTGCTACTAATTTCTCTTAAAGAGGCTTGTTACAGGCTCAAGCAAGGGCTGCAGCCTCCAGCTGTGTTATTGGCTATTTAATCTCTTCTTGTAAGGAGCAGAGCACAGAAAGCAGCAGTGCAGAGACAGGAGGTTGGACCTGTGCCAGTGCCAGAGGCCTGGTGAGCCTCATTAACTGCCTATTTGCTCCTCTGGGAGAAGGGATGGCTCTGGGGAAGGCATCCACTGCTGTCTGAAGGAAAAGGAGCAGAGCTCTCTGCACTCCAGTGCTGGAGGAGCAGCACTGAGGGTCAGATTTGAGGGATCTCCAGCTTCAACTACACCAAAAACCTGGGGAAACGGAATACACTCTGCTCAGGGAGAGAGCTGGCTGCTCCTTTAGGGAAGGAAGTGCAAGGTCCTACACCTGGGTCGGGGCAATCCCAGACACACTTACGGGCTGGAGGAGAAGTCACTGAGAGCAGTCCTGGGAGAAGGACTTGGGAGTGATGGTGATGACAAACTCCCCATGAGCTGCAGTGTGAGCTCAGCCCAGAAAGCAACCAAGTCCCGGGCTGCAGCCAGAGGAGTGTGGCAGCAGGTGAGGGAGGGGATTCTCCCCCTCTGCTCTGCACTGGTGACACCTCATCTGGAGCCCTGCACACAGCTTTGGTGTCCCAAACATCAGAGGGACATGGAACTGCTGGAGAAACTCCATAGGAGGCCACAAAGCTGATCAGAGACTGGAGCACCTTCACTATGAGGACAGGCTGAGAGAGCTGGGGCTGTTCAGCCTGGAGAAGAGAAGGTTGTGTGGAGACCTCAGAGCAACCTGCCAGGAGCTGAAGGGGCTCCAGGGAAGCTGCAGAGGGACTCTTGGGTAGGAACTGCAGGGACAGGACAAGGAGCAATGGGGAGAGATTGATAGAAGGAAATTTAGATTAGATCTCAGGAAGAGGTTTTTGCTGTGAGGGAGGTGAGACACTGTCCCAGTTTGCCCAGGGAGGCTGTGGCTGCCCCAACCCTGGCAGTGTTCACAGCCAGGTTGGCTAAAGCCTTGAGCAACCTGCTCTGGTGGGAGGTGTCCCTGCCCAGGGCAGGGGGTTGGGGCTGGATGATCTCAGGTCCATTCCAACCCCTTAACATCCTATGAAACTGTGAAACATCTCCCCAGGCTGCCCAAATCTGCTCAGTGGGGCAGGGAATGTTCACATGCTCCTTTATTTTCTGCTCTTCCTTTGATCCTACACATCTGGTGGTACAAAGTGACCGGAAACTCCACAAGGGAAACTAAGGATAATCCTTCTAGGATTGTGCATCTGATTCTTCCTGCTCCAGGTCTCTGTAGCAGCTTCCAAATCTCTTTATCCTTTGGCATGATGGAGTTAAAGCAATTGGCTTAAAAGGAATCACAGCATGGATACAGTATAAGCCCAGACCCAGGATATAAAAAGCAAACTGCTAAATTTAAACCTCTGGTAAAACCTAATTTAAGCAGCTAATTATCCTAAAAATGCCTGAGCCCCAAATTTGCCAATTAAAAGTTAATTAAAGAAAACTCAGTGAGCTTCAATTTGTCACTTAAATCCATCTGCTTCCTGCAGCTTCCTGCAGTCCCACAGCTTCAAAGCTCTCCCTGCAATGGGAACCATTCTCTGAGCCATCACAACGAGACAGATGTCCAAACCCCTAGAAAAGGCCCAAAGCTGAATAAAACCAAGGCACAATAAGCAGCCTCAGCCTTTGGGAATGTGCCCAAACATCTCACAATTGATGTGGCTGATTAGGACATGAAGCCTCTGGACAGGCTGGATCAGTGCTAGGACCCTCCCCAACCCCCTGTTCACGTGGACAGGTGACATGGACATGTGC